>NW_016160421.1:0-44684 GCF_001687245.7 Rhagoletis zephyria
TACTAATGCATGAAAATCCTAACCTCAAAAAAATCACCCGTTAGAATTTGAAACCCAAACCAGATCAATTCGCTGACAGTTAAGAAATGAAGCAATAAAGCTTTTTTTCCTGAATGTGGCGAAGTTTCGTTTTCCATTCAGTGCGTCAGGGATATCAACGCCATTTATTAATTTCTAAAGCAATAAAATTTCAGCTAGTTTCCTGCATATTTACATTGAATGTCTGCGCGTGTGAAGGATATTTTTCCTTTAATATATGCATATGTATGTTTGTTCTGTGTGCGAGTTTGGCTTGGCTCTCATGCGATATCGTAGTACGCCAACTTACGCAGCTTTTTGTAAGAAAACTTTGCCGAGCACTATACATATTTATCTGTATGTAGTAGCACTTGTAACAGCAGCTGCTCAAAAGCGAAATGCAGCGAAACTATGACTGCAACCACTTGCAACACACGAATGTGTATAAAATAAATTTCTTAATTCAAACATACACACAAACATATCAACATTTTACTATTACTATACATTTTCTTTCAACATTCGTATTAGTTGTAAGTTGGCGTTGTTGTTGCTGTTTTTGTTATTGCGCTTGCTAGCGCGCTACTAACAAAAGTTTAAGTTTCTTCCAAGACGAAGCATTTGGCGAAATGGAGCGAACAGTTTTCTTATACATATATACATATTTAAGTAAGCATGCTTGTATACTTAAGCGAAGCTTCGTTGGCACATCAGCACCGCCAGCCAGCAAGTTCTTCCTCGTTTTGACTGCTTTTCTTCTACACTCGTAAGGCAGAGTGTGTGTGTGTGTGTATACAGATATATTCTGTTCTATATATGTATGTATGTAAGTAGCACTTTATTGGCTCAAAACCCTTAGCGTTGCTCTCAGCTGATGCAATTTCTTAAAGTCGCTGCGCTGCTTTTATGGTGTGAGTTAGGCCCCCCGCCCCTCCAGCCTTGTAGATGTGTTACGTTTCTTGATCTCCATCTAGGATTCGCTGTGCTCCTGGTCGCTATGCAGCATCTGCATTCATTCAAATGCATTTTTCTATGCAATACACGCAACATATGCTTTATGCAACAGTGAATGCAGACGCTGCTACACTACAATGCATAATGATGCGCCGCCAGTGCGTATGCGAGCAAGTGCATTGCTTTGCCAAAGGGCAGGTGCGTCTACATGTTTACTTGTGTTGAATGCAAGCAACAAAGCCACAACGTTATGGGCGAATTGCAGTGGTTTTATTGCTGCCTCTCCGCGCCAACATTTTACCACTGACATTCGCGCGCGCACAACAACAACAACAATTCGATAACTATTTACAATAGTTTGCTATTTTTCGAGTCTCTCCTTCGATACGCTGTTTGCCTTGTAGTTTTTCGCAATGGTTTGATAAAGTTTTTTTTTTTTTTGTTTTTGGTGCAACTGCAGCGAAAGTATGCAAACCAGCGCTTGGGAAAACGTGGGGAAATTTTCGCAACTGCAAAACTGCATTTCCGATGCAAGAAGCTCACCAAATAGCGAGTGGTGCGCGTCACTCAAGCCCACTTTCTTCCAATATTTGCTTGCTAAAAAATCGGCTACCTTGTGCCACATTTCCCAGCTGCATGCATTTGGCAAGAAGGACTAGGGAGCGCGGAAAACCGCCAAAAATTTTGTGCATTCCAGGACACAGAGAGTTGGTAGAATTAGTTGCGGGCATTGTAACTCATTTGCAGGAATTTGTTTTTGTTCAATGTTAGTTCGGTGAGTTTGTTGCATAAATTATGGTTATATTTACACGCGTCCTTAACTATAAATATAACTATGTAGTTACTTATACAGGGTATCCTAGACCACAGGGTTAGCCTTTTTTATAGTAAGACGCAAGAATACAATACCAAGTCGGGG
The DNA here is from genome assembly GCF_001687245.7 of Rhagoletis zephyria. Classification (NCBI taxonomy): domain Eukaryota; kingdom Metazoa; phylum Arthropoda; class Insecta; order Diptera; family Tephritidae; genus Rhagoletis; species Rhagoletis zephyria. The sequence goes on from NW_016160421.1 coordinate 1,892, forward strand.
ATGCTCTCTCGTTCCGGTCGAAATCGGTAGTGGGTTAAATTGACTGGAAGTTAATTTTCTTATATGAGATACATATTTATACATGTTTTACCACATATTCAGATTCTGCGCATAAAAATACGTAACTTTGTGTTGAAACCTTTTTTTCGGAAGTGCCTTTTTCAACCTCTAAATGACCTTCGAATTGCCTTCGAAAATGGTCGAAAATATTTTTATTGAAAAACGAAAAAATATAAATCACCAAGGGGATTGCTATTTTTTTCGGTCGCATTACCAACTTGAGGGTTTTGACCGGAAGTGAATTAAGATAACCGGAAGTCTATTTTTTAAGTACGAGGTACATGTTTTTATCGCAGATTCGGATTTTGTGGAAAAAATGCATAACTTTTAGCGGAAATTTTTTTTCGAGTGAACTTCCGGTCAATTTAACCCACTACCGGTTGAAACCCGAAGTCGATAATGCAACCAAAAGTTGAAAAATCCCTGACTTTGTAGTTCATACTTTTGCGTTTTCCAAGAAATAATATTTTTCTCCAATTTAGAAGTGGCTAACGGGTGGTCTAGGGCACCCTATATATGTATGCAAGTTTTATTATATAAAATACCCACGTCCAGGTTTGTGCGTTCATCGATTTTATCTACGCATTGCTTTGCCTTGCTTGTGCGGTTATTTGCAATGTTGAAGATTTTTATGTTTGTTTTTGTTATTGTTATTTTGTCTTGTTTTTAATGTTGTATGCTTGCAGCTGCAACTCAACTTTTCTAGCTTGCGTGTTCTTCAGTTTACCCCCGTAACATTCGTTGTGCCTTTACTTGGCGGGTTACTTGCACTCTGACCGTGGCTCTGGCTGTGGCTCTGCCTCTGCCTCTAACTAAATATGAGTGCGGTTGTGTGCCAGTTAGCGCACATTTTCTACGCTTGTTTATGCAATGTATAGCAATATTTACAATTTTCGGTTGTAACATCAATTGGTGGTTGTGTGTGAGATGGTTGCCTGACTGTTTGCAACACGCGGAAGTTGGACAATTGCAGCGCAGTGTTATACGAAAAGGGAAGCAACGGTCGGTCGCATTGTTTTCTAGAAGGTGTTGCGGTGTAAGAGTCATCTGAGCTAATTCCCGATTTAAATACTAGGCAAGGAGTGCGTCTGTGGTCGAATTGTCGGAAAATTAGTTTCGACAACGAAAAGTTCAAACAAACCGTGTTCCGAAAGAATTTATTCTTCATCATTGCAGGCTCCTGCAATAAAGGAATACGTCGACACTGCTCTACCAAATAGACGGATATCATTTTCACAACTTAGACGAAGGAGGTCATGCTGCAACCAGAAAACCACTTCGACGGCACATCAAAACCTTTTATTAAACCAGAATTTTTAGGCGTGACCTCGACGGCTTGCTCTCCTCTTTCGCGCACATAAGAGTGCTTGGAGCAAGGTCAAAGGAGTGTTGTAGCAACACTCCCACTAGTTTGTTCACCGGGGACTCGTAGGCGCAATGGCCGAAACCAAAGACCCATGGAAAGATGGGAAGACCACACTACGGCCTGCAACGACATGGCTTTTGATGTCGCTTGCAGCTACCACTGTGAACACCCAAACAGACACAAGCAGATCAATCTCCTAGCCTTGCTAGAAGCCTCAAACGCCAAAACACGCGCACATTGTATAACCACTGGACCCAATATTGTACAGATATGCAATTAACACTATTCATCGAGAAGGCAATCGCCCTCTATCAACTCTCGCCGCTGAAAGCCGTCATCGGATACAAAGCGCTTCAGCTACCTCGTGGGATGAGCTGGTAACTCGAGCTTAGTTACGGATGGATACATATTAGGTTAAACCCCCATCTATTTATACTCGACCACGTTATATCTATACGTTCGGCTTTTGAAGGTAGCTCACATGACACCAACGACTTATCTAGGTTCTCTTTAAAGCCACTCAGCTTACAGCCCTTTCCGTTTGGCCCATGCATCTCGAGACAGCATGTTTATTAGGTTTTTAGTGGCGACCGCGAATGAAAGACTAGTCGAACCAGGACTTACTGCAAATAACACAAGAAATGTTCGACGTCGAATAATTACAACAAAAGTCAACCAAAAAATTCGGAAAGAGACGCCCATTTCTGTTCTCTGATTTCACTCTTTATACACCGACATCGGTGAGTAATGCAAACTCATTAGCAGATCTTACGTACCGCCACCGAAGCTAACGCCATTACGGAGAAAAAAAGATACTTTCTGTGTGGCCTTGCTGGCATCGAAGCGCAGATTTGGTATTAAAATCAAGCTAATCTATTAATCTATTTGATGAATGTGTCACGTCGGCCAGATCCTGACTAGAAGCATGCGTCACTTCTGTAAGTGTGCTCCGCCCGATTCATTTGCAGCTAATTAAACTTATTTTCTTCAACCTGCATTTATCTCTTTTCTTACTTAAAGGAAATCGGGTGCGGATTGCACATTCGTCATAACAATATGTATTACAAACATCTCTCTTTAGTTCAATTTCTTTGCCAATAAATAAGAAAAGTTTTATTCAAGTCAAAACTAACATTCTTTATCGTAACGTAAATTTATTTTTGTTTTCTCAACTTTATTATTCTCATTCATTTTGTTTTTAAATTGCAAATGCAACTTTTTGAAAAGTTTTGCATCCATAGACAAGTATGAATGAGCACATGTACATATGTACAATGAATGGTATATGCACTTACTTCTCTGTTGACATGCGTATATGAGAAGCTACAGAGTCGCATTTGTTTACATTTTCATTTGGTGTATTCTTAAGTGAGTTTTCTAAAACGATAGCTATTGCAGATCTGTTTGAGCAGGTCTTGCCGGGTTTTTGGCAACTCAGTACAGGCGAAAGTTCGAACACACTCTGACAATAGAGTCTAATCATTAGATGGTGCAAACATAATGAACGATAAAGAAGATAGATGTCTACATGCCCCGGAAAACTCACATTAAGGAAACGCCGCAGAAAACTGTAAGATCATTTATGGCGTGTAGGTCCATTGCAGGAAATAGTTAGGATTACACCATAAAAATCATCGAATGGATCTATACGACGATGGTTCGATACATGCAGAATTAAGAAGTCATCATCTGAGTCGATAGAACTACAGAACTTGGACAATCAAAGGACTTAGCAACCTTGAAAGGCTGCACGCCTAACTGGAGCTACAAAAACTTGTCCAACAACATCCTTGAAAGTTTTCATATTCATATTTAGACTCAAGCGAGGAAGGCTCTCCTAAGAATGATTGGTAGATCAGCGTTAGAAAGAGGCTTAAAATGGATCATAGCAGGTAAAACAAAACAAGACAACCTGGTATACTGATGGCTTATTGACTGAAGTGGGTACCGGGATAGATGTATTTAGACTGAGGTTGACGCTGTAGAAAGATGCGAGGACTTCAATAATTCTTAAAATGTAATTCAATTTTAATTAAAGGAATTTAATCAGTGAATAAGGTATCACTATATGGGTGTCAGACAAAAGAGGTTTAAGAAGGTAGTAGTTTGAAAATATTTTGAACAGGGTTTCTACCTACATAGTTGAGAAGTCGAATTAAATTATTTTATACCCAAGTTATAAGAAATATTAAAAATGGATGTCAAATGAAAGAGATTCAAGAAATATTTGGTTTGACAATTTAGAATATTTTTGATGTGTTTGGGGGTTACTCCAGTTTATAAGGTTAAATTAAAATTATTTAATGCATTAAATGAATTTCTAAACGATGTTTGTCAATGGAAATGGTTTTAAAGTTCTTTATTTCAGAACTATATTAAGGAGGGTTGTCATGTGTTTAAAAAATAAATTTCAACTTAATTCATCAGTTACTTTAAGTATTTATAACAACGTCAGACGAAAATTATTTAAGGAAATTTTAGTTCGAAAATAATGCCAAAGAGGGTTACCGCCTGTTTTTAAAGTCGTATTTAGTTTGATTATACAAAAGTTACATGAAATTTTAAAATATTTGTATCAAACGTACGAGTGTTAAGAAATCTTTAAATTGAACATTAAGATTTTTTTAAGGGTATCAAAGGAGGGCTGCCGACTGTCGAAAAAATGCAATTCAAATTATTTTATAAGTTAAATGGATTTTAAAAAAATGGTTATCAATCGAAATGGGTTTGAAAATAATTTATTTCTAAAATGTATTTAGGAGTGTTGCCATGTACTTAAAAAATTTAATTCAACTTAATTCATCGGTTAATTGAAATATGTATAACAATGCCAGACGATAAAAAGATTTTAGTTTGAAAATACTTTTAAAGGAATTGTTTGAAAAGTCGAATTTGTTTTATTTTTACTCAGCCTACATAAATGAATTATCGAAATATTAATGTCAAGCGTAAGAGTTTTAACAAAACTTTAGGTTGATATTATTTTTAATGAGGCTTGCCATCTATTTTTTTGAAGATCATCACATCTGCACCGTTATTTCGAATTTACAAAATGAGAAGTCACATCAAAGAACTGGGATTCTACATAAACAGCCGTGCAATAAGGTTTTATTTTTTTAAGTTAGAACCTCTCAGGATTTTTTTTTGAGGTTTTTGGATTAGGGTTTCACCTGTTTAAAAAGTGGAAGTGCTCTCTAGTTCATCCATATGGTTAGAAATCTTGCCACATTAGATGACGAACTTATATATTAATTATGTATTTAAAATATGAATATAAAAACTTGGTTTATTAAGTACACATGCACTGAAGCCACTCACGCCCTTTAACATTTCCGTAGCTGCTGCTCTTATAGAAACATCGCATTAAACTTTATTCCACTCTGCTCTTATAAAAATTAATTTCAGTATGTATACTCAAAAGAAGAAAATTTCAGAAGGGTAATTAATCCCTTTCATTGCCTTTTTATATGCATACATTTTTTTTTTACTTGGAGTTTTATTTGTGTGTATTACAATATTACCGCCGCAGTTTAGCTTGCATACCAACCAACTGCAAGGTGCTGTGGCACACCATTTGGAATTTTGCCACACCTACCAACCACCCAACACATCATCTCTTTTTTTTATGCACTTGCTGAAGTTATTTGCTTCCTTTGTTTCGTTAGCGTGTAATTTTTTCATTTTCCACTTGAACATCTGCCTTGAACATCTACCTACATACAATTTTAAGCAAATATAAATACTTGTAAGTATTATGTAGTACTATATGCGAATGTATTACTTGCACTTGAATATTTATTGTTTTTTTGTGTTTTAGTTATTTATTTATTTCGCAGCTTTTTATTTACATTTCAACATTTTCAGCACATTTGTGTGACGGTTTTTGGGGAAAAGCCTTCCAGAGATTGATATGTAAATGTATGTATGTGATATTTATTTAAAATCACATCATATGTATGTATGTGTAAAACTATTCTATTCTCGCCCTCCCTTAGTTTATACAAAATTACTTCAGAATTTCTTAACTTAACCGATTTTAGTGTACAGTGATTTACATATATGTAGCCGCAAATGTCCAGCGTTATTCAAAACTGAATCAAATAGTAGCCCATAACGAAGAAGCAATTATATTGTAAAAAATAATAAAAAGTTATGGTTCTAATATTTCAGGCCCCTTAAAAAGCCCGGGCCCGGAGGGATTCACCAATTTCCCTCTCCCCCTCGACGGGCCTGCTTATAGGATCGATATAGGAAGGTCAAGAGGGTCGCGAAACGTTTTTTCCGTAACAAACAAAGAAATAGAAGGACGAAAAAAACGACTGAAAACTCTATCAGAAATTTAGGCGACTTACGGAGTAAAAATAATAATGGCAACTTAGGGACCGATGTCCAGAATATCCTTGAATTATGATGCCTTTTGAAGAGTAGCAGCACTGAAATCGTAGAACAGATGAACCCGAGCCACCAATCGAGAACGACGGGGTGGATGTACCATTCCTGGACTATGAGGTGGTATAAATAGCTATTTCCCAACTGAAAAACAACAAAGCTCATCGGCGAGAAAGCAAAAAGGTGCAGAATGTGGTTAGCCTGCTCTGCACTGTATGTATATAGCATAAAAGGCTAGAGCCCACCACTTTAGACTTGGCAAACCCACATTCGCCTAATGTGGCCAAATCTTTGGAAAAGACTCGACTGACTTCGATAGCGTTAAAAACTAATACGGCTGTGACGGTGGGCAATACCACCAGATCTATCAGAATTAGGAGAGCCACTCGATGCCAAAAGGGGTTCCGAACAAAGCCTATCCCTATCGTGCTACTTACACTTAATCTGAAGCTGCAGAGTATAATAAGAGCTAAGCCGGCCCGAAACAATTTAATTAAGTGGCTTGCAAATATTGGTGTACGTCGTTGATTCCGATGAGTAAAATCAAATGTAACAGACATTACCAAAGTTGAAAATAAAAGCGAACTGGGTGGGTACTGAGGTAAACAAGAATGCATACAGGTATCTCCAGTAGTCGAGCAAAAAGTCATAGCATTCGGTTTATGGCACCTTCGACAGGACCTTGTTTATTTGGCTGCCAGCATTAATACAAATAACAATGCCAGCTTCGAGAGACGTTTTGCCAATAAGTGTTACTTTGGACTGTGTAGGGAACTCTCTCATCGTATGAAAACCATCATTTATAGGTCACTCATCGTGTCCGAGTGAGTTGCGCAGAAGCGTGGAAAATTAAAATATTTGAGAGTACTGAATAGATATGACTGCTCTTTTACGCATCCGGACGTCAAGTAATGGAAACGCAGGAACGATGAGCCGTAGGAACTTTGCAACGAGGCTGTGATGCGGTACCCACTTGCATTGTAAGAGGAAGAGGCTGGTCTTCTCTGCGTTGAAAAGTTGTTTCTAATTAGCGCCAGCTAGCGAGAAGGAACGATCTCCGATCGAGAAGGAGAAGGGGAAGTTATTCTCCTTAATTTTGATCTGTTTGAACTTTTTTTTTACAGTATGTATACTCATACCTTTACCTTTTGTGCATTTGATATTCAAGGTTTCTACTTCACAATTATTTCAATTAACATTTTCAAGTATACAAATTTTGCTTGGTGTCATTAGTAAAATACGTTTTAATTCTGAATGTTGTCGGCAGTGTTTTTCTAAAAACCTCTGTTGCTTGTTTTCCTTTCACTAAATTTGATATATTAAGGGTATGCAAACTTGAATTTAAATTTCCATATTCCTCTTACCCGCTTCAAAATGTGTTTTATATTATACATTAGGGCAGGGACCGAGCATAACTGTTATTGATGAAAATTGTCATTGAAAAATTCACTATGAAGGAAATGTTCTACAATTAAGTGATACATACCAATCGAAAATTTGAAAATAAATTTTGATTTGTAATTTTTAGGCAAAATTAAAAAAAATTACAATTATTTTTAATTTTTATTTTATACATGCAAAATAACAATTATTTTTGATTTTTTTCAAAATAATCCTTTGTCGCAGTTAAAAATGTGTTGGAGAACCAAAGTTTACTACGACTTATACAAATAACTTTTATAAGTATAATTTTAAAAATAAAAGTCAGTGACTGATTTATATTGATGACTTTTATAAATAAAAGTCTTCAATAACTGTTGTCTAAGATATATAAATTAAAAATCAAAAATAACTGTTATTTGCAGATTATTTAGAAAAAAACCAAAAATAATCGTTATCTTGGATTTATAAATTAAAAATCAGAAAAAACTGTTATTCAAGGAGTAATTAAATAAAAGTCAAAAAATAATTGTTAAAGAGCGATTTTTTTTTAAGGTGGAACTGTTACGGTCCCAGCATTAGGGTACGCTTAAAAATGTCAACAACTCATTTTGTTTGGGACACCCCTACATTTGGTGCCACGTACAAAATAAAAAAAACCTAGAAAATTTCAAAATTTTAATATAATTTTTATGGGTTGAAATCCATTACATTTTAATAGAAAATAGTGCTCCCTAATCATTATTTCGCGATTTTTAAAATTTTCGTGAATGTCTTTTTGTACGTAGAACGAAATAAAGGGCGACCCATGCAAAATTTAGATGCCAACATTTTAAGCTGCACCCTAATATACAGACATACATTGGTTAATACACAAATTTAAATAATTTACAAATGTAGGTTCATTAAAAATGAACTCGAGCGCCACTGAGCTTACAATTGAGCAACACCACGACATCTTCAATTCATTTCTTTTGAATTTATTTCAATGCAAATTGTCTTCTTCCTTCACTGGCAGCAACAGCACCTACAGCCAACAGCTGCAACAGAGGGTGCGCGCACTATGTAGTTCGTATGTGTATGCGCCCTGCCCAAGTAGGCGTTGCATTTGCCACTTAATATGCACTTGTGTTGCTTCAGATGTTTTCGATTATGAAATATAATTGCTTTGGTCATTTCCATTTTTGTGGAAATAAAAGCGGAAATGACCATTTGTTATTTCGCTTATTTTACATTTGCTACTTTTTTATGCAGGTAAATATGTATGTAGGTTCTTTCCACATTTTTTTTTTTCTTGCTCCATTCCCTTTTCGTCATTATGCATGTCTTCATGAGTTTTGATTTGTAATTTGTGCAGTGCAGTAGATTTGTGTATGCACTGATTGCGCGTCAAGTAATTGTCAGTAATTAAAGGATATTAAATTTAATGTTGGCTTATAAGCGCCTGTTTTTTTCAGTAAAGGCTCAGCTGTCGCAGCGTTTCTGTCGAAGTTTCAAATTGTAACTCAATCTTAGTGTGTTTGAAGACCTATAATTTCTCAAATCACTGAGTCAAAAGTGGTGTATGTAGGTAGATGTATGTATGTATGTCTTATTCGATTTGTAGATGTTTATGCGTATTTAAGTATATGAAAATTTAAAAACATGTCCAATAGATCGGGTTGGTCCCCCTACCACTAGATATAGGATTTTCACAAAGTCAATATTTTCGTCCTAACCAGGCAGTAACTGATTTAAGCCGTCATACACCACTGATAAGATATTTTTAGAGCTCCATACATATTCATATATTGGGGCTTTTTACGTCAAGTGCCCCAGGCACGCTGAACGATGCAAAACGAGCAAACAAAAAATTGGTAAAAAAACTGACAACTATAATTTCTATAGATATTTGTATGGGCTATCCGATGATGCTATGCGTTTCCAAAATTTTCCCATTTTACCGGCGAAGATTCAAAAAAAAAATCTATTTATAATTTTTCTCAATGTTGGTTGTTTTTTAATATTCTTTTAAGAGATGAAAGATGAGGGTGGAACTAGAAGATTTTCGAAGCTCTCGGAAGAGGCGAAAGACGTTTGCCATAACTCTCGAGTGAAAAGATCAATTTACTCGGCACCCATGGGATGAAAACGAAAGCAAATCCCTTCACGTAAATATCGAAAGAACCAAGTAAGGATGGAGTGGTCCAAATAATAACACATTTGGCTATAAATATTTCTTTAATTACTATCCCATTATATAAACATGTAAGTAAACAAGAAGAAAATACGAAAGAAAAAAGTTTATAATTTCCGAAGTTTCACCTGTTTTCATCCGCAGGAATGTGCAACACACGACAACTTATAACTTTAGCTCTCAAATTATATTCTACAATAAAGCTATACACTAACTAGTTATGAAAAAGTACATATAAGCACAATAATAGATACATACAGAAGCGCCTTTCATTCCAAGCATTGGGTCCGTTTTGAAGACTTACCTGAAAAAAAGCAAGAAAACAGGGTAAAATATTTATTGGTGCTCAAATGGTTTAAAACATATCGACGGCTCAGTGGAAGGCCGTCACACATATCTCGGCAGCCAGTTCGGAAACGCACTATCTCCCGATTCAAAAACGCCCATTTTTTAACCAAATTCTAGGATAGAGCGTCTAAAGAAGGGCGTTCTTAAAAAGTTTTCTGAGATAGGTCGTTTTCGAACCGACTTCCGAGATAGGTTGACCTTGCACTCAACGGTCGATTCTATGTATGAAAATTATTCAACTATTTTTAGATTTCTTAAGCGGCTGCGGAAGAGTCTACGTATATGTATATAAAAGTTGGGCCAAAGACTTACCCATATGTGTAGACGTTAAAAAAATAACCCAGCAGAAAACTTTTGAACTACTTCTTCAGTAATCCAAATCGAAATCTGTAATCTCAAAAAAAAAAACGGCCTGTGTTTACTTCTGTGGTTGGTGTGTGCAAGTAGTTGTAGTATAACTGCTTACAGCTTTGCCTTGCATAGTTTAAGGTAGTCGGTTATTGATAAAAAGGAAGGCAAAATTTTAAAATATATTGAAAATATTTTCCATTGGGATCAGGGATGTTGCGAATATTTGCATTCGCATTCGTTATGCGAATGATTCTCATAATTTTACACATTCGCAGTCGTATCAATGCGACTGTGCGAACGTGCATATTAGGGTGGTGCAAAAATACATGAAAAAAGTAAAGTCGGAATTATTATGCTCTGACCCCCTAGGATTGTTCTATGCCGAAAAAATATACCCCTATTTTTTATTTTGAAATCAAAAATTAGTTAGAGGTCGCTTGAAGCGCTCAAAGTTTTCCATGAATTTTATATGGGAAAAAACAACTTTTCAAAAAAAAAAAAACTTAAAAATCAATATTTTTCGATCGGAAAACTCTTCCCTATAATAATACTCAATGCTAGGGGGTGAGAGCATTAAAATCCCGACTTTATTATTTTTACGCCACCCTAGTGTACATACATATGTTAAAGATTGTTTCAATTTAACGCTGATGCATGTCCCTCTTGGGATCATTTTGAATACAATATTAAAAAATTGTATAGGTTAAGCACTGATTACTAACATTCGCATTCGCACATTCGTATTCTGAAAATTCGCATTCACGAATGTGAAAAATATGACATTCGAAACCTCCCTACTTGGGATCGTTTCGGGACTAGAGCAGGACATTTGCGGGACACAGATGCTTACGCTTTATACTTAGTGCTGAAAAAAGCTACTACTACCGAAAAAAGTCAAGCCTAACTTACCCCAAAAAATTACATCAAAATGATAATATGAAATTTCGGTCTTCATTTTATATGTCCTGAATTCGACAAAATATTTCTGAAGGATAGAAAGTTGTTTAAAGAGAGCAAACTCTTGGTCTTGCCAATTAAAAGTGAGGTGTTTATCGGAATTCCACAAAAAACCGAACTACAAGATAATTTTTCACTGCAGGGCAGCAACGTACGCAAAGTGGAATGTGCAATAAATGAAGGCAAGCGACTACTGTACATTCTTGCGGTGCAAAAGCAAATGCTAATCAATAATAAAATAGTTTGTGCTGTCCCATCAAAAACCAACGCGTTAGACGCCTATATGTATGTATGTACAAATATGTTTATATGTATTGTATGTGTGAATTGTATGTAGAAGCATATAAATAGGCGCATGAAGGTGCAAGTTAGCCATTTCTAACACTGAATTCCAACGGCAACACTGTCATTGCGGCTATGCAAAATGGGGAATCTACAATTCATAGAATATCAACCAAATGATGATTGAGTGGGCGTATGTAATGTTATGTCTGTACCCGAATATATGTACCTACATACATACATACATACACTTACGAAGTTACGTATGAAGGATATGGGGTGTAGAATGTACATAGCACAATTTTGTTCCGCTGGTGAAAATACGGTGATGTCAATTAAAAGTATTTGTCGCGAAGTATGAATTCCACTGGCCATCGTGCGCCTTGAACTAGGCGAAGGATTAAGTTGAATAGGGGCCAAAGTTTGATTGAATGTATGTGTGTAAAGGAAGAGGTAATGAAATGAAAAATAAGAAATTAATTGAAATAAAATAAAGGAAATTAAAAGGGAAGGAAATGAAGGGAATGCAATCAAAGCAAGGTAAGGTAAAACAAAGAAAACGAAAGGAAACGAAAAGAAAAGCAAAGACTATCATTTGTGAGAAGAAAAAATAAATATGAAATAAAGTGAAATTAAGTAAACGGAGATCAGAGGTAAGAAAGCAAAAAGAACAGATAAGAAAAGATGTAAAATTAAAGGGAAAATGAGAGAGAAGCTTTAATAAAATGAATTCGAAGAATAGGAAACGAAAATCAAGGAAATTAAATTCAACGGAACTTCAAGAAATGAACTTCTTCGGAAGTTCTCATGGCTTCGCACGGGGACAACAACGAAACAATGAACCCTAAGCCATACGAATTCTAGGTACGGAGTCTTCCAGCGGTTACAGAAGGAGTTTTAAAGATGATTAAAGGTGATAAAGGTTCAAGATCAAGAAAATAATCTATGTGCGAATATCCTACGATGTAAGCGATGCGTTTCAGACGACCATTTGAATAGTTTTGGTATAGTCTCTTAGAAATTTCGAACTAGATGTGAATAATAAGAGATGGGATCGGGTATCTTGTGATTATAATAACAGAGATAATGATGTTTGAACCATGCACTAAAATAGAACCCTGTGCTCTTTAACAAATCTGTAATGCTAAACTACAGGCTCTTTACATTTTTTTCCTTTCACTATAAATTGAAACAAATTTTCTGATGAAGGTAAAAAAATGATACTTAGCTCAGCCAGCAACTCAAGAAAGTAGTTATGGAACGACTGTCGCCGGACCCTCGGCAATGGGGGCAGTGAAATAGTAAATGCTCTACATTCCTTATTTCCTCTACATCCCCCTAACTTACAAAAAAAAAAAGAAACATTTGTCTGTTGAGCTATTCTGTTTGCGTGTTTCTCCTAATTAAAACCAGATGTGTCGGGTAACCCTACTCGTGGACTCTGCAGACCATCTTTTATTAGGCTGTCCGGTAAAGTAATTCTTCAGACAGAGTTTATATGATGACAGCGGGATATCTGAGGGTGCCACCGATTTCTGCAAAAAAAAATTTCCCTTTTTTGCCAATTCAACTGACATCCTCAGCTGTACTGGTGCACTGACTGTATCAGTACTCTCAAGTGCTTTAATAGCCGTCTGACTATCAAAGAAGATAGCTACTGCATGCCGGTTAAGAGGAGAGTTATACCTTGGTTATAATGCACGGGCGAATCGTAACAAATCGCCTCGAATTCGTAAGGATCTATTGATTTTAGATGCTTCCGTTTTATTCTACCCTGGTCACTTTTTTGTTTCTTTAGCTGCCTCATGGGTGCCTTTCTATACAACCGTTTGCCTTTAGCTTTCAAAAAAGGTATACACATACGTATGTAAGCACTTACATACATACATACATTTAGATAAATTCATATGCACTTGTATGACAGTTAGCCAAATCCTGGCGACTGCCGAGCGCTGACACGTCGATTGCGCCTCTCGCAGAATACTTCAGGCCTGCATGCATTTGACACCACCAGCCATCGACAAAGGCCAACTAACCAGGCTGCTCCTGGCAAATCTGTTACATATGACCACCACTCTACGTCGACCAAAAACTTATTGCAATAGCCGACAAAACCACAACTGTCCGGCGCTGGAGCAACGGTAAGCGTCGTCTGCACTTAGTTGCTGTTGGGTGCCCCGACACCCTGCCTTTACTAAGATAGGAAGCCTAACGCCGCGTTGCGAAGGAAATAACGTTTGCTGAAATAGTGCGAGGTATTTATTTGCAAGTGCAACCAACTAGATGCGCTTGTATTTGGTGTTGGGTTGTATATTTAAGTGGGCCGCTGTTTGTTGCAGTGAGCCAAAAGTGCGAGATAAATTCATTTTCGTATCCTATAAAATATATGTACATATAGTAAAATGCTAGCAACAACATCGATGCATCAGTCGGCAGTTTTTGGTTGCATGCGAACGTAGAAATGCAGTTATGTTCAAGCAAACGTGTAACAGCGAGTCGCCGCACAAACTTTTTAAATGCGTCGGCAAGGATATGCCATGCATTAGAAAATACTCCATTGAGCGGACGTTGGCCATGGTGTTGGTGATGGTTGTGTTGGTGGTGTTGGTGGTGGTGACTTGACGTGGGGCTAACCGGGCGAGGCGTTGTTAGCTGGCGGATTGTTAGGATNCCATTGAGCGGACGTTGGCCATGGTGTTGGTGATGGTTGTGTTGGTGGTGGTGACTTGACGTGGGGCTAACCGGGCGAGGCGTTGTTAGCTGGCGGATTGTTAGGAAAACAGCAACGGAAATCTAATTCCAAATAAATTCGGCTGGTTCTGGTGCGAAGGCTACTCTGCGAGTATGACTAGGATTGCTGTTGGTGCTGCACGAATAAGTAAGTATTGGAAGTGTTTGTAATGGCGCTGAATATGTATGCCTACATAGCCTAGGTTCCATAAGGTTTACATATGTACAAATATTCACATATGTGTCTGTATGTACGTATGTAGAGGCGTTTATATGCGTAAGTGCCTTTATTGCAGCGCGTCAAGTTTTTGGCGGATAGCAACTTCCACAAAATCAGTAAAATGCGTACTGATTTCGTTGCCTTTATTTTTAGTGCGACTATATCGCACATGCATTTGCTTTTGTTAATGCAATTTTTATTGTTGGTCTTGTTTTTATTTTAACTGCATTTATTACATTTGTGAGGAGCACTTTTGCTCCTTGTTTGTGAATTTCTAGTGTCAGCAAATGATTTGCTTTCAGTGCAATAGGCCAAATTATTTCGGAGGTAGCTTTAGGTAGTTGCTCCGTGGGTGTAGCGAAGATGCGATGTACAGTGCACACTTAGATATAGGAATTCCATAGCCGGAGGCCATAAGCGGCTAAATCTGAAGGATCAGATCTGACGATGGAAGGTTTAGTAACTATATGGAATGTCAAATGGGCGCCAAATACCTTCTCGGGCATATTATTTCAGTACCTGGACTAGAAAAGTGGGATTCCAGGCGAAAGCAGGATAAACACAGTGTGACAATAAATAACCGGTACTTATCGTGAGTGTCAGAATGTCAAACAAACTTAGTGCTATTTTAGAATTGCTTTGTCAAAGGAATGTGATATTGCTCGTTTGTTTGATGATGCGAAAATGACAGTTTCACGAGCTCCGGCATGAAGGCGACATCTCGGAAAAGGGGGAAAAGAACGAAAACGCACCACCAATACCCCCAAGAACCGCAATATCATCAAAAATCGATTTCGACGGAATTCGAGGGTATCCATGAGAAAAATCACTCGTAAGATCGGGATCAACCGTGTATCGGTGCGACAAACAGCTAGAGGTACAAGCTTCATAAAGTTCAGCTCTTTACGGATGAAAACAAGCGCGTGCGACTACAAAGGTGTCCTTCTCACGACAGTCGGGTCTACGTAACCGGAATGGCCCAGATTTATATCTGGCCAAGGACTGTCATTCAACAACACTCCCCGAAAACTCTTTGGGGAATTCGTATGCTGTTACAACAACAACAAATGCGAATGTGTGCAGCTCTTTGGCGTCGGTCGGCAAGTCAACGATGGAAAGACATTGTCTTTACCGACGAGAAGCTGTTCAACGTGGAACAGGCGCACAGCCAGCAAAACGAGAGGAGCTGGTCCACGAAGGCCGTCAAAATCAAATACTTCGGTGTAAACAAAAATTCATAACTCAAATTATTGTAGAGTGCACCCCGCAATACTATACTTAAATATTACGAAATTTTTTTTGAGATGGCATATTTAAAAAAACTATTTTTTTTATCAAAAAATTTGTATGCGAAAAATTTTAAAAGAAAAAAAAATTTAAATGATTTTTTTTTAATTTTTTCCACCGCCCCGTTCTGGAGATATTTGGAGAACTATTAAATCGATTTGTTTTTGTTTTTGTGCTGTAAAGTTTTTAAAAATGTTAATCTGCTCAAATTTCATATTTATTTATTATTTATGTTTATCCATTAACCCTAAAATTTTTATACAAATCAAACACATGAAGTGTCCATTTTTACAGGTTTTCAGCCCTGGTTTGAGACCAGTGCTGTAAGTTTAATCATCTATTTTTTTAAGATGCATTTTCGTTCATTATCCTAAAGTGAAGCGGATGTTTCCTTGAGACAGAAAGATATATATTTTTTCTTTAAATGCGTTTTAAAGATAAAATAATAATAAACGTTTGTTGTACATTCCAAAGTAAACAAAAAAAATATTACATTAGAAAAAGTTATGATTTTAATGTAGCTCCAAAGATTAGCAGGCCCATTTTCAAGCAAAGCTTCAAGAAAATTTTAAATGTTGAAATACTTAAAGTAAACTACATACATACTTGGACATAATGAATTCAAATATAAGTATAAAATATGAAGGCACACTTTGCTTACATTGTAAGTAGGTATAAGTTGTTTTATACTGATACATACGTACATACATACATAGATGCATATGTATAAGCACTTCCACTTATTTTCCAAGAGTTGCTTTCTCATCGCGATTGCATTATTTAATTACATTTATGTAGATATAAGTTTTATAAATTACAACAGATGCGGCTCATACAAAAATTTTCATACTAAAGCGCCGCATCATCATCATCATCATCATCACCGCCACTTTGATCAGCGGATAGAAGCTGACACGGCAGCAACAGTTGCCAGCCAGCGAACTCACAACGCCAGCCGGCAAACAAATGCGGCACCACGCTGCAAACTTTTTTTTTTAGACCACTATGCTATAAAAAAATATATGAATGCAGGCATGTGTATAAATTTTTATTTACAGGTACATATTTATATAAGTGCATGTGTGTATGTACATAAATATGTATATGTACTTTTGCTGTTGCAACTTAGGGTCCGAAGCAACACTTTTAATCGAAAACTTTTTTTTCCACATATCACTCGTAAATTTTTAATCATTACAGTAGTTTATGATTTCAATTTTTTGTAACTTTAAACAAACAGATGCACAAAGTCTATATGGATATGTATGTATGCATACTTATATCTAGATAGTATTTAGTAAATACTGGGGCTACACCTTGGAGAAAATATAATTTTTTTTTTTTGGGAAGAACTAGTTGTTGGGCCTCATGTTGACCACAAGAATTTCAGGCCAATCAGTCTCTCATTGTTTCTACTGAATTCTGGATTCTTCGAGATTGCCTTTCAGGAGCTCGTATAGTAAAAGAAGGCCGGTAGAAACCGCCCTACACACAATTGCGAGGTGGATAGAAGAAGCCTTCATTCACAAAAATTTTGAGTTAAGAGTCTTCCTCGACAACGAGCGGGCTTTTAATAATGTCCTGCCGGAGGAAGTAGTAAAGTTGCCCGATAAGCTTGGAGTTGATGTCAGTCTCATTGGGCAGCGCTTGCTTGCATCGTGCGGTGAATAGGTGCACTCCGCAGGGAGCTGTCCTCTCACCCTTGCTTTGGGTCATAGTGGTGAACGATCTAAATTCTAGAGGAGCTGAAGAAACAAGGAAGGCATAAGTGGCCTTCTGCTGCTGCAGGGAAGCCATTAGAAAGATATGCAGTATTTCGTCCAAAGTTGTTTATTGGCTTTACGAGACCTTAGTCAAGCCTACTCTGTTTTATGGCGCTCTAGTCTGGTGGAACTAACTTGAAAAGGCTGTATAAGCTAAGCATCTGGATCACCTACAACGGGCTGCTGAAACTGGTATTAGTGGCGCACAGCGGACCACCCCCACATTGGTACTAAATATAATGTCGAACATAGTGCCTATCGATGTTGCAGGAAAAAATTGCAGCGGCGCGAACAGCTATTAGACTCAGCAAGCACGATTGGTTGACCGACTTAAGGACTGGACACTCTGGAGGCTCGATTTCATTCTAGAAGCTTCTTCTCTTCCCACTTTCCCTGGACGGATGATTGAACCGGCCGAAATTTCTAGAGAGGGGCAGCAGTGAACTTCTTCAAGGATGGATCGAAACTGGACGGCAGGGATGGGGAAAGGGTATTCTGTTGAGAGTTTTCCATCAGGACTAAATTCAGGCTTCCGGCCTGCTGCAGGGTATTCCAGACGGAAGTGGATGATATCAAGGAGACGGTGGAGTCACTGCTACGGGAGGTGAGCATTTCTTCTGATAGCCAAGCGGCTACATAAATTTCGTGTTGATAAGGCTGGAGTATTCTGTAAGAAAATCTATCTGCATCCCAAATGTGGAGGGTCTCATCGTTAAGATCTGCGAGTAACTCGTTTTGAATTTCATCAAAAATGCCCAAAAAGACCTATAATTGTAGAACTGCTACTCCTAAGAGGTAAACATTTTTTACTAGCAATTTTTCGTTGTATTTTACCAAGGAATGGCATTGAAATTTTGGCCATAAAGCGGCAACTTTAACCCACTTTGAGAAAAATTAATTGTGATGGAATGGGGCAAAATCCTTTAGCTAAAGTGTAGCGCAAGGTGTCTACTGACTCAGTCTCCGATGTTAGCATTATCTTGCCGCACATACTTGATTTGGAGTCAGTGGCGGATTTATCGTACAGGCAACATAGGCTGAAGCCTAGGGCGGCAGAATTAAGGGGCGGCAAAATTTAAGACAGCTAAATTAAAAGAAAAAAATTTATTTGGATTCAGCTGCACTTGAAATTGTGTTTGTGTCTGTAAAATATTATTAATGATTCATCTCATTCAATACAATTCAAAATTAGAATTACGCTGCGAATTTTTCCTTAGTATAGCAGTCGTTGAAATTTCCATTTAACTTTCATTCACGCGGCTTAGAAACCTGACGGCGCGCCTGCGCGTGACGCAAAGAAACAGCCGACACGCTGCCCCGAGAACGAGAATCATCTAAAAGGTTACCACACTTGACAACACTGCCGAAAAACGAGCGTGCATTTTCGAGAAAATTCTTGATTCCAAGCCCACCAGTTTTTCATAAGTGTATCATAACGTGAATAATCTGAAGGTCAGCTTCCGTCGTATGTCAAATTAGGCAGTGTATCTGTGTATGGTCTTCTGTTTGTCTTGCGCGAGGTCAAAAAATCTTCCGGATGAGCGATTTTATTTTGTATACTCGCATAGCGCTACTTCAATGTCCTGATAATTGGATTCTACTTGTCCAAACCTCTAAAGCATTTCAGTGCAGAATACATCGTGTTTTACAGATGCATGTACCCGATGAATGTTACGAAATAAGGTATGCTTGCGTGATTTCATAGAAGTATATGTAAGTATGATATATATATACATTTTTTTTTTCGTGAAAAAAGGGCGGCAAGTTATGAATTGCCTAGGGGCGGCAAGTATTTAAATCCGCCACTGTTTGGAGTACTTCACTGGTCAGCCAGTGACAGCAGCGCTTTTTCGCTATCTCAAGAGATGCATGCTTTCTTTACCTCCATACTCCCGCTCTTTAGTATTCCAAAGGTCCTTTCGGTTTCCAAAATTCTGCTTGGAATATACTGGCGAAACGCAAGATAGATGTTAAGATGTAGATAAATTCTTTTTTCCCTTTTCAAGTCCGGTTTGGAACGAATTTTTGTCATGCCTTATCAGGTTTGGTTTGTATACCAACCGGTTTCGGCGTTTAACCATTTCCAGTGCCATTTTTGTTACCTGTTTGCAGATTTAGCTGTAGTTTCGCGAGTGTAAAGTTCTGTAGGCAGCTGATTCAAAATGTCATTCAGTGCCGAATAAAAGTAAGAGTTGCACCTCGTTAGTAGAAGGAAATCTAAATTGTGGAATTTTTATATTTATTGGAATAAACTGGATCGGGGATCTTCCAATGTTTCACTTGCCATTGAGCGAAGAAGGTGTGTGGTGTAAAAATGTCTAAGATTTAACTTTCTCCATTCTTTTGTGTTACGTTTTAAACTTTTTTTTTAAGTTTTGACCCATATTCTGTCTACAAAATACACCTGCAGGGGCTACGTTTAGCATTCCTGTAGCTGAAAAAATATTTAAAAAAATTACCAAGTTTTGTAAAAAGTTTTCAAGGAAAACAGTTTTATAGAAAATATTTTTTTTTTGTTAATTCCAAAGCCGAATACATGTCATTAAATCTCTCATTTAGATTTTTCACATTTGATTTGTGCCTCTCCATTAGCAGTACACTTGCAAAACGTCTGTAATTACAATTAAAGATATGAGAAATTATTCATTTTGTAATCAACAAAAAAGCTTCGCATCTATTTGGAATCATATTTAAAATTAAAAGTTTTTAATTGTTTTGTATACATTTTGTATATGTTAACTTGTAGGTATTCTTCTTTTTCTCCATACATACATATGCACATTGCTTTGAGGCGGATGTGAGCATTTTAATTGCTTCCGTTTGGCTAGAAGCAGCGGTAAGGTGTTGAATATAATTATTAAACGAAATAAATGTTTGTATGCAAACAAGTATTACATACAGCTGCGGGCACACTAATAGAACAACTAAGGAAGATAAAGAAATTGAGAAAGTAGTCGCTTGTGTTAAAAGCTACATAGTAGGGGAATGCCTGACGTCTCTTTCAGTTGCCTGTGAATATTTTCTAAGTAGACTTATGTATACAGGTCATAGTGAAATTGCAAAGAATTTGCAAAAGTTGCGCTGGACAAATACCCCAATTGGTTTTATGCTCGTGGACTCACAGAGACGCAACTACCAATTATGGTGGTCGTATAGGAGAGTATCTCCGATTGGTATCCATATTTTCGTAGCTGGTTAGCGAAAATTGAGTTGGAATAATCTCACAATTTTCTCTTCATCAACCCAGCTTTGCGTGGAAAAGATCTAAAAGCTTGAATTAACCAGAGGTTCTAGGCACACAGCGTTTTTCGCTTTAACTTTTGTGTAACCAAATGTTTCTGATCACAAATATATTTATTCTCTCATTTTTTTATTTATTTATTTAAGTCTATAAATATACAAATATACTTACAAACTAGTTGATAATTTAAAAATATATTGAGTTGTCATCTTTGTAGGCAATTAGTTATGCTACACTGAGAAAAGGGTCACCTAAATAAATATATTTCCTCCAACACAAGATTTGTTTTCTTGCACGTTTAGACTTTGCTTTGAAAAATTTCCGGCAACACTGCTCAGTGGTGCAAAACTGGAACTTAATGTTCATAATTCACTGAAGCCTTCATTTTTCAACCAATTTTATAAATTTATTTATTAGGGCGGGTTAATTTGTATAGGAGAAAGAAAGAAAAATTCAACGTGTAATTCTAAACAAATTTGCCGCAGAAACCATGGGCCTAAAATCAAGTTGGAGTTTGCCAAATTGCGAAAATAGGTTTATTAGCATTTTGCAGTAGTGCTTAAATTTTGTATAAAAACATGCTTAAAATTTTTTTTTAGTATGAGGAATTAATTTCTGCGCTTATCCTTTTCTTAAAGCTTCCACCAGAGGGCGCAACAGTGAAAGTTTTCACATATTCTACGAATCCTCTTTTCGCAAACTTTGGCAAACTCTAAAATGATTTTAGACCCATGGTCTCTTCGCCAAATTTGGTTAGAATTATACGTAGAATCCTCCTATGTTTTACTCGCATAGTCAAAAAAGTTGACCCGCAATAATGTTTATATTAAATTTTTTAGTGCAAAGTGCGGAAAAGGTAGCACCTTTAAAGAAAATTTATTCTCCTGTTCTAGTTAATAAATGTGACGTATTATAAACTAGTTGAAAACATTTGTAGGATTCCCCCAAAACCCTTTTCACAAGATAATTTTAAATGTTATAAAAAAAAATTTCACCAAAATTGAATCTTTTTTTGCTAACTTTTCGGGCACATCTGCATGATGTGAAAGAAAAATGCATACCCAAAATTTTTCTAACAGCCGGTTTCACCAGCAATTTAAATGTAAAATGGTTTTTTATTTTCTGTCAATTTCCATATAAAATTAAAAAAAATTAAATCATTTTTCGCTTAAATTTCTTTCGTGACATTGGCTGTAAGAACTAAAAAATAAATTTAGTTTCGTGAAAATTTTTTTACATTTAATTTTTTTTAAATTTAATTTCCATTTTAGGAGAACCACACAATTTTTTTCAACTAGTTTTTATTATGTAACATTTATTAATTGGAACAGGAGAATCGGTTTTCTTCAAAATTAATACTTTTTCTGCGCTTTGCACTAAAAAATTTGATACAAGAAAATTAAAACTCAAAAATCGGGCTCAACTGGTCTGTTGCAAATTTTATAAGCTTTCATTTAAAGAAATTTATCGAATTGGGTGAAAACACGAAGGCTGCAGTGAATTATGCCAGTTTTGAACCACTGTGCACTGGTAAGAATAATATTGCACTGACATAGTTCTTATGTCGGATACCAATAGCAACTTTTATTGCTAAGTAAACGAAATTAAGAAGTTCTTCTTTAAATATTTATTGTTTATAATTAGATAATAGAATCTAATTTTGTGTTAAAAAAAATTATTAAACGAACTTTATAAAGGAGATCCCTAGTTATTTATTTCTTCGTCCGTTTAAATCAAGGGGTAGATGCCGACAGGAAGTGGCCATTTTTATTTTCCAACATTTTTCACAATTCAATTATTTCTTTTTTCTCGTCTGTATATATACTAAATATGTATGTGTGTATGGACATTACTTTCTATGAGTCTTTATGTCAACTGCACCAGCCGTCATATCACGGCCAATTATCGCTAAATGTCCGCTGAGACGCTGAGTTTAAATGTGTAGAACAAAAAAAAAAATGTAACTAATGCAATTATAGGATTTCCTTGCAGCCGCGTATGCGCGAAGTGTGTTTGTGCATGGCATGTTAGCTTATGGGCGAAAAACTTGAACTCAAACGTAAAATAGGAATGTTTATCTAACATCATTAGCCTGTCGGCAGCAAAAAGCAAATCTCCACACACTCTCACATTTATTTACATATGCATTCAATCTTAAAAAAAAATAACTCATATCAAAAGTACCAACATATAACAGAAAAAAATCAAAAAAACACTACATAATTTGTAGGCAATGTGGGGCCTAAAACTGTCAAAGTTGCAGTTTGTTTTGAGTAGTTGTTAACGCTTTTGCATAGAAATAGCAACGTAGTTAATTACGCATTCGCGGGTGTGCAATAAAAGTATGCAAATGCCGATACTTAGAAAAAATCGAATACAATTATCGTAGCTTGTCGGCACTGTCGTCAAACTTCAACTTGCACATACAACAATTGCTACAACGCATATCTACACAATTAATTTTTAATTTTACCAAATAGTTATGAGGAGTGTGGGCAATGAATAAAGAATGTAAATGTAATAATGAAATTAATGGACGCAAGCTATAAGAAATGAGCGTGCATACTTATGGACTTTCCATATGCATAATGTATACTAAATTCGAAGTGTCTCCAGAGAAAAAATATTTCTTTTAAAATTGGTTGTACGAATAAATAACAAGGAAAAGGATATTAATGAATAAATGACTGCGGAACTGACTGAAATAGCGATACGTCAAATATATATGTATGTAGTGTTGTTAAATTTTTTTTTTTTTGGAATTCATAAACGTTACCTCAAATTATTGTTATTTGTGATAAAGAAAGAGAAACGTACTTCTTTATTAAAAAAAAAGTTTTTTTTTAGAGGTCGCACTGATCGGCCTTTTATAAAAACGCTGATGTTCTCAATTTTTTTATTTTCGTGAAATGTTAAAATGCAGCTAAACATGTTGCTTTTACATTTGATTACTCTGGTATTATTGGGCAACCTTCCCTTAATTTTATACCTAATTTTGAAAAAATGACTGGATTTGTTTGAAACTTGGCACTCGGAAGCTTTTTGGGGTCGCTGAATACGAATATGAAGTCAATTTTTTTTTTAATTCAAAATGGCGGATCCAAAATGGCTATCAAACTCTTAAAAACTTACTAAATTTAAAACGTTGATATTGAACGTTTTAAGCATTGTCATGGAACTTGTTGCCATGGAGCTTGTTGAAACTTGTTACCAGTGAATATCTGGGGTTGCTGATCACGAATCTGATATCAGATTTTCAAATTTTAAAATGGCGGATCCGAGTTGCAGACAAATCCCAACATATTATTTTTTAAGTTGATCGCCATATTAAATCTGCTATTTTCAATTTTGAAAATCTGACATCATATGCGTAATCAGCGACCCCAGAAAACCCCTGGTAACGAGTTTTAACCCTTAATTAGGCGCATGGGGTCAAGGCCATTTCAAGTTGAAAACAAAAATGTCCTCGAGTGCTTGGAGCGTGCTCGCGCTCTTTCTAGCTTCCTAACTCCCCGCGGGGTACGTAAATAAGTCACGGCTAGAACATCGGCGTGTACACATGTGTCGCTACTCGCTTGAGTGCTGACCCCATGCGACTACTTATGTAACATTTTTTGGCGGAGGTAAGTTTTTATTTATTTTTTTTTAAGTTTGAAGCCGAAATTATGTTTTTATTTTTTTTAAGCTAACGATAATAGAGTACTTTAATATTTTTGTTAATACATACTTCGTTTTCTTATTTTGAAAACTCTATTTCAACACTTTTATTGGGGTCACTGGGTCATACGACTAACTGTGTGATTTTCTGTATGCGCCTAATTAAGAGTTAACCCCATTAATTACTACATGAAAGCTACAATTGTTTGGACCTGCGTTCAAAAGCGTATTAGAGAACGAGCAAGCTGTTGAACTTGCTAGGCAGGGCTCTGAAGGTCAGTTAGTTAATGGGACTCGCACTGTTTCTTAGTGCTTCTACCACTTCAGTTAAATTTTACATCCAATCCAAGCTTACATTGTAATTCAGAGTATCAGCTGGTTCCTCGAAAAATTTTAAAGAACTTGGAGGAATCAAAAACCAGCCCTGAAAATAGGTGTACCTTACAGAGAACTGACAAGTTACAATCTATCAAAAAAACAGTTATACCAGCTGCTTATACAGTCATGAAAAATGATTGCATACTCAATAGGGTGGCTCAAAAAAGTCAGATGGGAATTTTAATGCTCTCTCTCCCCGTATGATTGTTCTATATAGAAAAAGTAAACCCCCATTTTTTTTAGTTTGAAATCGAAAAATATTTAGAGGTCGCTCAACAAAGCGCTCAAAGTTTTCAATGTATTTTGTATGGGAAAAAACTACTTTTCGTAGAAATGGTATAGAATTCTTGAAA
The DNA here is from genome assembly GCF_001687245.7 of Rhagoletis zephyria. Lineage (NCBI taxonomy): Eukaryota > Metazoa > Arthropoda > Insecta > Diptera > Tephritidae > Rhagoletis > Rhagoletis zephyria. Next base: position 26,830 of record NW_016160421.1, read on the forward strand.
ATCAATATTTTTAGCTTAGAAAATTCTGGGTCTCTTCAGGACACATCCAATAATAATACCCAATTGTTTATTTAGAGTTAGAACATAAAAATTCCGACTTAACTTTTTCACATGCATTTTTGGACCACCCTAACACACACGCTCATTCAAGTTCAATAGATTTCAAAGCCACGCTCACTCCCTTGCATTCAATGTGTGTAAGTAATTCATTTGCCACTTTGAACTGACTCATGCAGATCTCTGGTATATAAATATGTATATATATCGCTGCCTAAAGGTGAAACGGTGCCAAGTCCATTTTTTTTTAAATTTAGCTTTTGATGCAGAATGGCAGATAATGGGAAACTACATCGATTTTTCGTCTCTCCTGGACCTTTTCACATTTGAGTAACGATATGTATATGGTTATAGCTGAAATATAGAACAAGGCAATGTGTTTGTTCTTGATGAACTGCACAACACCGAAATGAAAAGAGAATTAAATTAAATTAATTATGTAATTAAGAAAGGCTATTTTTTCTACATTCGAAGTGAAGTTCTATGCTCTGTGGCTTTCAAGTTGCTGCCTCATCATCTATGTATGTATGTATGTACATACACGGGTATGTTATGTTCTTATAAAAGAAGAAAAACTCTCAATACACCCGCTGTGACGCATTGCTTGGGGTAAAATGTTAAACAAAAAAAAAAACGCTCCAACACGAAAATCACTTATAAATATGAATACGCATATTAAATGTAGATATAAATGTAGATATATAATATGTATGCATGCACTAACATACACATGTTATAACTTATATTTATTCGTTTAAATTAAAAACGCATGTTGCAGCAAGAGCAACTACAGCAACAATAACAGCCGCCTGAATGTAGAAGACGCCGCCACATAATGAAGCACTTTGCCTTGTTTGGCTTTGCTGTTGCCGCTGTGTTGCAAATGCAATCGAATAAGCGGCTGCAAGACGCCATGCATCATGCTATCCTACGTATGTATGTATGTATGTATGTACTTATACACATCATCTACATGGCTTTATCAGGGTATTGTGCCCCTCATCAACCCCCCTCAAATCATCTATGAAATCAGGTTGTCTGCTGGCGGCGATATCGCTGCGGCTAAGCCTTTTTATATGTAAGTAAGATGCATGCACATTAGGGTGGTCCAAAAATGCATGTGAAAAATTAAGTCGGAATTTTTCTGCTCTCACCCCCTAGGATTGTTCTATACCGAAAAAAGTACACCCTTATTTTTTATTTTGAAATCAGAAAAAAATATTTAGAGGTCGTTCAAAGCGCCTACAGTTTTCCATGTATTTTATATGGGGAAAAAACAACTTTTCGTAGAAATGATATAGACTTCCTGAAAAACAATGTTGGACCACCCTAATATACATAGATACATATGTTTGTTAAAACTCCAGCTAGACATCATTCGATTTTCTTGCAATTTAATTTCCCCCTTATTCACTTGCAGTGAAATAGCAACATTTTATTTATTTATGTCTTTATGTATGTAAGTATTTATTTTTAACTTGCCGAGGAAACTTATTTTAATTGCAAGCGCAAAGAAATAAATTGAAGTACGCATAATAGATATTGTAATAGGGTTTGGCGTGGATAAACATACATATGTACATATGTATGTACCTGCATATGCACATATTTGTAGGAAAAGCGTATGGGTATGAACAGAAAATTATGAGTTTAGTCTAGAAGAAGGGGATCAAAGTGTACTTGAGTGATTTGTTATGGTAATTGATTAAAAGTATGTGCTCGCAAATACACATTTGTTAGTGTGTATGTTTAATTACAAACATTTACATAGGTATATGGTATCCGTGTAGGGAAATTCTGAACTAGTTCGGTATCGCCAAAAACGAACCAGTTCGATAGCAAATATGTAGGCTGATCCCCACCAGTTCAAAAGCTGTGAAATGTGATAATTTGCAAACTATTTGTTTCTTATTTTTAAAACAACATATCGCTAGCTAATAGTGAAAAGTTGCTAAGTCCACTTTGCACAAAAAATTATATTTTGATGCAGGAAGCGAAAACAATTAGAAATGTGTCGTTTTTTAAAATATGGAAGTACCTATTTCATTTCTAACCGTTTCTGTTCAGTGATACGCAATTTTTCTAAGTCCAATGAAGTCACCGAAAATGCGGTAAGTCAAAAAGTGAAAATGTGAAAACTTTTCTTCAGAAATTTATATCTAAGGTGACGTATTTATCACTGGTTCGGAATATCGAAAAAGTAATGCAGAGCGAACTAATTAGATCTCATCTGCCGAAGTTACTGCTGTTTGGAACTATCGAAAAAGTGGTTCGAAACTATACAAAAGTTTTTATTAACATTTTAACATCTTAAGTCTGACGGCATTCGAGCCTGGTACCTTGCGGGGCATATTTCATAAAGCGATAGTGACAATTTTTTTTCACGACAGGCATTTTTCGTATTGTCAGTTTTGTTTCATAAAAACTTTTGTCAACCCGGTTTCAAGTCCATGTAAAGTTCCATTAAGAAGTGACAGAATTGTCGTTGTCGGATTTTAAAATTGCCGTTGTCAAAATTGTCGTCAGTCATATGAAATTTATATCGAATTCATATATAATAATTGCATTTGCATTACTTTAGTTTTTACAAATATTAATATCATTGAAAAGTATTGAAATATACGCAATTATAATATAACCAAATTTACAAAAATTCTCCTGTGAAAACTTTCCGACGGACCTATTTAGTTTTGTCGCTATTGTCGCGACAATTTTGTCATAGTGACAATTATCAGCACCATTGTCAGACAATTGTCAACAATATTCCAGTTGTCACTGTCGCTTTCCAAAAATTTTCACAGTTGCCTAAAGGCGTCTATGAAGCAGGAAAAATCTCACCGAAAATTCTGGCTCTGAAATTTTTCAAAAAAATGACAATCGCACCTGTCACATTTATGAAATAGGCCCCTGGGACCTGGGACAACAGCAAGCAGTGACTAAGGTACAGCAAAAGATATATAAAAACGTATTTTTAAATGCTTTAATTTCAAATTGAAAAAAAAGACAGTTCTTGAATTTATAATTGCTACAGTCGAAACCCGTTAATTACAATCCGGTTAATTGAAAATTCTGCTTAATTGGCGCGGAAACTCTGGCCCAAATTTTATTTTAGATTTTTTACTATATATCCCGAAATTCGAAGATACAACTAGTTCAGATTCGTTAAAATGAAACTGTTAGTTGCACTTATCTTCATAACATAAAACGGCCCTGAAGTGTTTTCAAACTTATAAGAACCCGGTTCACACAAATAAGTGATCAGCTGGTTTCCGAGAATTTGTCGAGCTTGTTAGTTCTAATTGTAAAATTGAGTGAAGGAAATTCGGTTAGCTAAAAAGGATAGCTGGTTATTGAAAACCTCGGTTAATTGCAACTGAGCGGCCATAAAAACTGCGTTGCATTTAACCGGTTTTGACTGTAGCATGGGAAAACCAAAAAGACTCTGAAAAAGTCATGTTATCAAATCAAAAGAGACTTAACGCTCCGTATTCATAGTTCTAAATTCTCTAGTACCGAACCAGCTCGGAACTAGTACGTTTCCCTACAGGGATTGGAAAATATAAAATGATGTCTGTCGATTATGCATGCTTTTGAAACTAAATAGTACTTAGTTGCAAGAGAAGTGCAACGCCTACATACTTTGAAGATTTTTTAATTCAATTTAATTAATTTCAAATTATTTCTCATTTTTAAAAGCACTTAAAACAAACTCTTACATATGTATATATGTAGATAAGCATATGCGCATTTTTTATGAGAAGTTTAGATAAAGTTGAAGTGCCTTTGGAAGTTCCTGCTATTAGCATCGACAGCTCCACTTTACAATACGTTTTGAAAATATGTACACAGAGAAAAATATGACCAATAGAAACAAGAAGCTTGACTCTATGTATGAAAAATTTCAAAGCTAAGGGGTTAAACCGACGAAAAAAGCGAAAAAAATTCCGCAGAGATTTTAATGTAAAAATTTTTATTGATTTTATTTATAAGAGTATCTTTTGCATCCTTTAAAAAGAAACACGTCTAAATTTTATGAAATGTCCTCTTGAATTCAATGAAAAGTTTGTATTTCTTCTTAATTGTATGCGATTCCTACTCAAATTCATTTTAAATTCATACAATTACACAGAATAGTGTCCGTAAGGCGATCCTCCCAGTGATGCCAACCGTGTATCCCTTTATTTGAATATAATTTTTGAAATTGAAATTTTACCGTACTTGAAAAGACAAATTGCAACGCAATTAGCGATCCTTTTGAAACAAGTGTGCCACTTATATATACATAGGTATATGAAGGTGCATGTATGTATGTATATTAAAACGTAGTACATATGCACGTCTAAGGAAAATTATAAAATTCCATTGTATGTAATTGGATTTATGTTTAAAATGCTTTAGTTGTCACCAATTACAGCAATTTGTGGAATATTGAAGTTAATAATTAATTAATCGGCTATTGCGCGTAACTGCGCATAGTTACTTACTTATGACTATATACATATATACATGCATATTTTTGCATGCACATTCATATGTACATACGTTTGTAAATATGTACATACATACATATGTATATTCATAACCACTGTGCATACTTGCGCCCATTTTGTACCGTGGAATTTCGTCGTAAATTGTTTTCGCAATGATGCCATAAATTATTTATGTGAAAATTGGAAAATACAAAAATGCTTTTGTATGGTTTTTAATGACGGGAATTCTACAATCTGACTCAAGTAGCCAAAAGTATGTATTATAAAAATATATATGTGCGTCGGTGTGTTATATAGAAAAAGCTTGAACGATGTTTTAATGCTAAATACGAAATTGGAATTGGCAATGATATTTTGCATATGAAATTACAATGAGAAACTGAAATTATAAGCAATTTTGTTTGCGAAAATTTTTCTAAGTAGTGAGTACAATTCATTTAACTTAATAAATAATTTGAATTCAACTTTCAAACGAAGGCAAAACTCTTCAAAGTATGCCCATAAACCGGGACAAAGATGTGAGTAAGAGCGTTTCCATAATCGATTTTATGGTCCCGACGTCTACAAGTTTCCAATAAACCAACATACATTTTTATATGCAGTTACTCTCAGAAGTATCTTATATAGATTTTCTTTAACGATACTCATTCTACTAAAAAACATATAAATGAAAATTTCAAACTTTAGTGAAGATTCAAGAAATTTCAAACTTTTTAAATCGATTTTCCTCAAAAAGATTCAAGTATGCAGTTTTATAGACCTTTACATTTAGTATAAAAAAAGGTATTGAGCATTTGCTTCCATACAAGAAAATTCGTTGTAGGGGAAAAATGCTCAGCACTGTCAGCAAAAAAATTATCAAAAATAAAAGCTTGTAAAAATCGACGGAATTTTTAAGCAACTTAAGACCTGCACTTTGGCATGGGCAATAAAACTACATACTGGATTTTTTTTTTTAATTTCAAGTTTCAATTTTCCTTAATATTTTCTGATATTTGAAATTTTAATTTGCATGGCCTTTGTTTTAGAATTGGCTATCTTTTTATAAAACAAAATGTACGAAAAAATTTACCATGCAAAAACATTTCGAATATTAAAAAAAAAAACCCAAAATGAACTTGTTCTAAACGAATTTCTGCTTCGTACTACGTCCGAGGCCACTAGAAGTGTTCTGAACGCAGATGATATATTTAATTATTGTGGTCGCACTGAAATTCCCGATGAAGAGAAATATTTCAATCTCCACTTAACGACTTGGCAAGGTTGCCACGGTATACGCGTCAATCCCTCCAAAACTGAAGAAGTTTGACGAAGCGATTTGTTACATACAATTTTCGAACTCGATTTTAAGTTGTCAAAACATGCGAAATTTTTGGGGGCTACACTGGACCATCGGCCATGTGATCAGCAGCTTGGAAACCACGCATAATGATTAATGTAGAAGCTGTACCTCGAGATGTGGAAGAGATATACTCTATCCAGCACTTCCGCGCATACATTTTCTTCGAAATCACTTCTTCGTGGCTTAAGAAGCTTAAAGGAAACTTATTAGGAGTCTAAAAGGCTTCGTCGGGAAATTAGGATGACTCAAAGTGCGGCGTCCAAAGTACTATCTCGCTTTAATACAGGCGTGATCTTTAATCGGGCATAGCCTTTGGCTATAAAAAATACTGCTACCTGAATGTTCAGATGATTTATATAGGAGAAGATTTTAAACACCCTGTACTTATTGTCTCTGGCCAGAAGAGATTTCCGAAAAGAAAGTCTTTAAAAGGTTAGAATGAGGAAACTTTCTCAGAGCGTTAACTAAAAGTTAAGACATACCCAATGCCACACCCAAGAAGAACTGGCGACAATATTAACGCGTGTCACAACAAGACATTTCAATGCGATTGAAAGCCCTTGGTGTGGTCCAGAAAGTCCTAAACTGGGTACAGCCGAATTCTCTTTCAATCGAAAAAATTTAAGTTTTTTTTGCCGTATATTGTCGCTGGCAATGAGGGATATATTCATTAATGGAGGGACCAGAAGTGAATCTAGTATCATGGGCTTCTGAAAAGTGGTCTGACGATCGACGGACGAAAGTTGATCTGACTGAAGCGAACAGCCCAGACCTTACACCATCAGACTAGCATTTTTTTCTGGTAGATGCAGAACGCCCTTACGGGAGTACGCTTCACTTCCGATGAAGGTACCAAAAATTGGCTTGACAGTTTCTTGATCTCTATTGTATGTCTGCATCTTCGGAGGAGATAATGAGATCAATAGCTTGCTTTCCCACATATAAACCATCAGATGTTTCGCAAAGTATGTTGGAACAGTTCGGGATTCGGGTTCGATGGCTATACCTTCAACAACTGGTTTCAAGAGGATCACTTATGTTTGTACGTATCTTTGATTATTAGGTTCGTATGCCATACCCCGTTTCTTCATCTCTGATATGTGTGGTAATCAGTGCCTCACGATTGATATGTACGCCATCAGTTGGACAAATGTGTCAATGAACTTCAACATTCGCACCTCGGATGGTAAGCGTAAGCAACAGCAATAACAACAACAATAGCACACCAATTGAGACAAGACATTTTCACAATAAGGTGACATGGTGACTGGCGAATCACGCACAGGCACACTTCAAATACTACATATGTACATACATAGTTAGTAGGTAAACAAATAAAGTGGCAGACAAGCAGTCGACGCATTAAGCGAGTGACCGTGGAACCTGCATCTTATACTATGTATGTATATATGTTCACATGTATGTATGCATGGATGTAAGTATGTCAAATCAGTGAATGCCCCAACGAACGCTGATTTGCGGCGAGATGGCGGCGGTGTGGTGTTGCAAGACGCACCAAGGCACTGTAAGCTGTCAAAGTCAATGCTGAAACCGCTAACAGCATAGCAACAAAGCAGCATAGCAGTGTCGGCAACAACAATGCTAACAGGATGGCGAGATGAGGGGAAGGGGGCCAAAGACGCAAAAGTTAAAGTATGTAAATCTTTTAGCACCAAGAAAAAATTGGAAGTGTGGTAAAAGCACATATTTATCGACTATTTCACAGCAAATGTGTCTAAAAGCAAATTGCCAGCGCTACTAGCGTTTAGCGCACCAAATAAATATAAGTTATGCGTTAAATAAATTAAAAAGTTAACAACATTGTGGCAAATATTTTCGCTACATTAAACTGGCTCTCCATTTAGCGCTCAATTAATGTGTGTGTCGGTCGTTACGATAAATTCAAAATTGTCTTATTGTACATATGTACATATAGTATACATAGACATTCGTGCGCATGCGTGCCATCAGAAATGTGAAACATATTAAAACAACTGCAAGAAAAAAATTGTAACGCAAACAAGTCGTACACTAAAGCGATTGAGCGGTTGACGACGAAATAAATACTAGGTTGGTATTGCATAATATTTAGATAGTAATTAATTAAGCGCATTCTGAAAAGTAAATTTAATAAACAGTGTAAATAAGTTCAATTAATAAACAGTTTTAGCGCAATTAGTTAAGCACCTCTGTATATATGTAAGTACATATGTATGTATGTATGCATACAAATGATATTGAAATGAGCTACAGTGGGGAGCAGTGATGAGTATATGGTGTTTTATGTTAAATATTTAAAAGGATTTTAAAATTAAATTCTTTTTGTTATCTTCCAATAAAAGTGTGATTCATGCTTAAACCAAAATTTATACAGGGCTTAGAAAAATTTAAAAAAAAATCATTAAAATTTTGAGCTTTTTAATTTGATTTGTTAGAATTTTTTTGAGTATACACTTCTGTACTACAATAAATTTTTGAAGTGCAAGATTTTTAATGTTTTTTTTTTGCTGGCAGCTTTTATGAGTTTTCTCACATAATAAGTGCAATTTATAAAAACTGGCGTTAATTTTTCTTAATTTTCGTTGCAAACGGTCTGGCGCATTTTCTTCTAAAAGAAATTCATGCTTGAATGAAAAAAAAAACCAAAAAGCTGTCTCAAAAAAAAAAAAAAATCCAAAAATTAACGCGATTTTGCAGCTGCTTAAATATTGCACTTTATAAAAATTAATTTGATACAAAACTGCATTCTAAAAAAATTCTATTTTATGTTAAGCATGTACTATATTTTTATGAAAAAATAACCAAAAAAAAAATTTAACATTAAAAACCCTGCAAATATTTTACAAAAATCACCATGTAGTACTCAGCGCTGCTCCCCACTGTTCATTTGCACTATATAAAAAAATGTATTTTGTAATTTCGAGTTGTTATTAAGTAATACTATTTAGTTGTTGTCATTGATCAGACATTCCCATGCTAAAAACTTGGTTTGTGAATTTATAATTATTTTTTTCGTTTTTTAAATAAATACCTAATAAATTTATATTGACACTTATTTGCATTTATAGATAAGTTGCAAACTATAAATGGATTCAATAAATATGTTGCGCTTCAAGGTTATACATAAATATTTAGTACGTGGTTTGCCAATACATATACGCATAATTACTTTGAATTAAAAATTCATAAGTTCTTATAACCTCGACTTAGTTAGCCCCATTTGCTAACTATTTTTCCTACATAAATATTACTCATATTATTGAGGTTAATTAGAATCTGATGCATTTGATCTTGCATGTCAATATTTTAGTGCATTTTTGCATTTACAGCAACAAAATTAATTACTTTTGAAAACTAAATGGACAAATGCACCCACACATTTGTATGTACATATGTATTCACATGCAAGCCCATATGCATCAGATTGTGTCCACTCTCATTGGTTTTGCGCCGAAATTACATAGTTTGAGTTCACTTTGCGAAAAATGTATAAGCCAGTATATCGAAACGTCTCCGGTGCCAAGTAAGATTTTTTCTAAATTACCAGCTGAGACTTTTTTCAACTTTTCAGGCAATGCAATTAAAATGCTCGCTTTGGAGATCAAGAAAGTGCCAAGTCAATTTTTGATACCTTCAACTAAAGTGAAGCGTAATTCCGTAAGGGCGAAGCAAATGCTAGTCTGATAGTGCAAAGGTGTGGATTGTAAGGCGGATGGCTTAGGTCTACCCATGGTCGGGTGCTGGCTGAAGCGCAAGGATATAGTCCTTAGCCGTTTTCATGTTTAGCTGTCAAAGCTGGCCCCCTTGGTAGAAAAAACCGCTTTGCCTCAGCGCGGAATACAGCGCGTGTGTGCAGCTCTTGCTTTCGGACGTAGAATCGTTAAAGGGCTTTACCGCGTAATACTTGGGATAGCATTCGGAGCAGCTCTCGTTACGCAAGCATCAATTCCGCGAAAAAAAATTATATTCAGAAAAAATTTTCGCTCAAGCTTTTGTTTGGCGGTACGGGCTCGATAAAATTCCGCTTTTTAAATGCGCGTCCTGCCTCTATTTTTTGGCCGGGGTCGAGTAGTGTAGCGGGTTCACCATGCTAGCCTTTTGAGCGGTATTTTATTTATCTCCATATCTCAATCTCTGAAGAGCGCATCCTTCAAACGAGTTGATAGCTCATATTTCTTACTCCTTACTTAGTATCTGCCGAATACTCCCTTCCGATTGCCGGGCTGGAATAGATGCCTGAAAGTTATCTGAAAGATCATTGCAATCCGGGAAGTGTGTTTTCATCAAGGTCTCCAAGGCTTACTGGCTGGAGTCTGTCTATCAGCTTTTGGCCTTGACTTTTTTTAGTCGTAAAAGCGGCTTCATTTCGGCCTTATTGAAGACTTTTTCTAGCCATCGATATATGCTGCCACAACTCAGCATTCCACCAACCACTTAACAAATAACTTCATAAAAAGTTTCCCTTCTCTATTATAAACTGAATACTCGGCCCTCGGTAAAATTTAAGATTGTAGTATTTAAATTTTACTATATAGATACTATCGAATTATCTCCTCTCCTATTCGCAAATTATTTAGTGCTTTCCAAAGCTTCGCTAAATAACTTTACAACTCTTCTAAAATGGTATTATTACCCCCAGCAAAATGGCCGGATGAAGTAATGAAAAACTAAGACTTTTTCTCTCTCTTCAGATCTTATTTTTATTGCTCGTATTTCCTACTTAATTACAGCGCGGAGTAAATGTCTGACTTTATGGGGTCCTTATTTTATAATATACCATTATACTACGTACACATCAACTTATACAAATTCATACACTCACGCACACGCACACACTCCTCTCTGGGCGGCATTAGTGTACACACATAGTATTTAAAGCAATCAAAATAACATTGTAAATGCTGCTCTATCAAACTTACATACATACATACATATGTACATATGCATATTTGAGTAATATTTATAATCAAAATTTATACAATGTAATTTTTACGACATCAAACTGCATTTCCAAGACAATAAAAAGTAATAACCAGATGCAGACGATGCAGTTCACCAGAGCACGCACTCACTCATTCGCGTCTCAGCTTGGCTCCCAAGTAATTAAAGCGAAAGGAAATAATATTTTCCTATTCTCAATACAATCAAATATATGTCTGTATGTATGTATATGGCTATGTTTGTAGCGTGCAAAGATCTGAGTGTGCAATTCTAAGGATCACCGTATAAAATTAAAAGGTACTGGGCATAAAAATCTAAAATCGCACACACAAACAAACACATGCAAACATACATACATACATATGTATGTATGTATGCTCATAAAGTACTATTAAAAGTAATTAATATAAAATCTTTCAACCCAACGCCAATGTAACGCGCTCATAAAATCAGCCGATCCTTGAGGTGATTCGCGCAACATTGTTGCCAAATAATAAAAGAAAAAATTATTTCTGTGCGAAAATAGTTAGAGTTGGGTGTTGTTGTTTTGATTTTTAATATACGATTTTTTTTTTTAATGCTAAAAACTGCCTTTTTTATTGCTGCTCGCACGCATTGTGGCAAGAAAGGTTATTGCCGCGCGACCGCCACCGCCACTGCCACCGTCATCGTCATCGCCAGTGTTGGTGTTGCCATTGCCGCATGGCAAGAAATAAATGCTAAAGAATTTAATTCCAACGAACAATCAGCAATACACATACTTAAAAAAAAAAGAGATTGTTGTGCGTGCGCTGCCAAATGGTCGCATTACCATGCACGGTTTTCATTGCCGCCTGCAGTCTGTTGCTGTTGCCAACGTTGCTGGGTGTTTGTTGCCTGATGCCGTTTTGGCTGCTGCATTTCGTTTTCTTTAGATTACATTTTCATTTATTTTTTTTTTATTTTCGTTTTCATATCGCATATCATTAGTGTTAACCATTAAATAGCAATAATCATTCTAATAGTTCTGCGACAATGTTGCCAAAAAGGAGCTGTTGCAGCTGAATGTACTAGCTGGCACAGCAGAAGCAGCAAAAGCACCAGCGTAGGACTCACATTTGGGCTGCAAATTTTATGAGTTTGTAATTTGACAAGGCAAGCAGCATTAAATATTTAGCCCTGTAGGAAAAACTACTGGCGCTGAGTAGTTGGTGGTGCGTATCTCTGATTCTGCCCACACCTAAATTAGAAAAAGTTGTTTCTAATAGCGTTCGCTCCTCGGTAAGCTATAGAAAGTTTTCGAGTGTATTTCTGCAATGAAAAAGCATCTCATGAAATCAATTTACCTCTCGAAGCCGGCTTAAAACTTTAGGTCCCTCTTTTTTGTGTAACAAAAACTAGACGCACACCACAAATTGGGAGTGGAGCACGGCCAAATGCTTAGCAAAAATGTAAGCGCAAAAATATTACGGGTATTCATCAAAGGGCTCAAACAATCGAATGTTATCTAAGTTTCTGCTTGCTCTTCTGTCCGAGTGTCAGGTCACTTAGTGAATTTGATGAATTACCCCATTATTGTATTAGGGAAATCCGCTAGTGGTCAGAAAAGCGGAAAGTCCACTAGTCCACAATTAGTTCCTACATGCATGGAACAGTGTATCGCGAATGAGGTCAAAACGGCGACTTAGTCTTTGTAGGTTAGGTTAGGTTGCAGACCCACGAGCGACTTGTTTAGATAACTTCACTCCACAGATTTTTCACGGAACGGTAACTGCTGGTGATCAATGCAATCAACTGGATATGATATTAAGACGTAGCACATGGGTTCCGAATAGAGAGTGCTCGGTCAGAACACCTGCCGGGATATTGAGTTCGTGCTTAGCCAGCTGCATTAGTTCCCTTGACCAACTGCGGTTGATCTTTGGGCAGAAGAACTTTGCTTATTGAAATTTTCGTCTAACGCTCGCGGAAGACGAACACGTAAACAAATTCAAATGAAGATGGAGAGTTTAAGGTAAAAACTTAACGAAAGCTAATAAAAGTTAAGACGGATTCGAAGACGAGGGACATATAGAAAACGAAGATGAATATCAAAACAAAAACTAACTCGTATACGAAAACGAATAAAAAGGCTAACACTAATACAAAGACGAACACAACGAGGAATACGACGACGACGACGACGAAGACGAAAACAAATATACGAAGGCGATGGCAAATACGAAGAAGAATACGAATACAAAGACAAATACGAATACCACCACGAATACGAATAATCAGAGGTATACGAAATCGAATCATAAGACTAATACCAGTAGAAAAACCAGTATGAAGAGGAAGACGAGGACGAATACGACGCCGACGAAGACGAAAACGAACTTGAATACACAAAAAAAAGACGAAAAAAAGACAAATTCGGAGAGGAATACGAGGCGAATACGAAGGCAAATACAACGGAAGGTGAAGACGATTACGAAAACGAACACACGAAGACGATGGCAAATACGAAGATGAATACTTATATTGGTTAGATTAAGTGGGAACCTCTGAAAAGAGTATCATTTTTTATGAAATTATAGTTCATTATCTAAAGAAAACTATGCAAGCCCCAATTTCAAAAATTTTATGAAAATTAGAAGTTTTCGAGTCATCAAAATTTCGAGTTTTTTAATCAGAATTCTTAGAAAAGTTTTGAGTATGCATTTTTGTAGTCCATTAAATTTTAGTAAAAGGTGCAAATTTGAAGTAGCTAGGGCTTTCTGCTCATTTTTGACAATTTTTTTGTTGAAAGTGTTGCTCATTCTCTACAAGTAAAAAAAAATTGTCGAACATATTTACTTTGTATATATTTACATGGTCGTACAAATAATTATGAATTCTTGAAGTAGGAATTATAACTGGCATCGAATAACGGCATAAAAACGCGATGGAAAAGGATTTCCACCATTCATCGATAGAGGCGACAAATTGAAACTATCGATAGTACCATCGATAGTTTTGCAGCTCTACTAGACACTGGAAACATCAAACTTAGTTCAGAACCCGCTAAAAAACATTTCGGTGTAGTTAGAAATCCCCTACATTCCTTGTCATGATTATTTTCCATAAAAAAATGTTTAGTTTAAGATTCTACGACGATTTACACGTCTTGTGAATCCCCTAACTGTCAAAATGCGTCAATCATTAATTTCACTGGGTCCCTTTGTCGTCACACCTTTCTTTTCTACGTTGGGCCTAAACCAGAGAAACTAGACAAATAACTATTGCAACAACAATTGCAGCGCATGCATTAAACATTCATTTATTTCCTTTTACATTTGAATTGTTGTTGTTTACTTTTAAATTCCCTACAACTGCCGCTATACATTTTAACTGCCATTTCTTGTTGTTTTAGTAATAAATGAAAGCAATAAAATGTGGAAGAAAAGCAGGAAAGCACAAATGTGCAAGTGCAAGGTATGTACGTTTGTATGGGGGGGCGGAGGAAGTGCAGCAGGAGGCAAGCATTTTTGCAACGTATTGCAAGCAATACATTTCATCAAAAACACTGCTTAGCTGTTGTTGCCGCTACTGTTTCTCAAGTTGTTGTTTTTTCGCTATGCCATTTTGCTAACAACGTGCTCAATTTATGGCCGTAAACTAATTTAACTTTTATAAATTACGAAACACGCATAAACACAATTTTATGTGAACTTTTTATGTGCGTTTCGCCGCGGACAAGAATTCGTTAATGTGTGCGTGTGTGTGTGTGTGTATTTTTGTTGCACGCATATTCGCATGCAACTTTGTTGCAGACCTAGCCTGGCGGTCTGCGAAGTTATTCTGTCAGTCAAATGCTAAAATGCTGTTGGTCCTCGCCCGCCATCAGCCGCTTGCCTTCGAGTGCGCAATCCAATGTTAGAACTTCATGACGACGAACGCTGGTTAGTGTTGACGCTGCGTCTGCTCTCCAAATGTTCTTATGGATGCATTTGTAGTTCGCTGTCATTGTTGCAACCAACAGCTGCTGCTGCTGCAACACATTTCGGCTTCGGGTGGTCGATCGCTCGGTCAGACCACACTGCGCGCTCTTAGGAAGTAATGTGTCTCTATAAAATAATCTGTCCACAGCTGTTTTGGTCGCTCGCAATTTTTAATTTAGTCATACATACTAACATGCGCATACTTTTGTTCGCATACACTCGTCCATATGTCTCTTTATTTTACGATATTTTTTGCGAGCAGCGAAATTATGATTTTGTCACATTAACGGCGAACATTATACGCTCGTTTGTCAAGTGTGGATTTTTTTTGTTGCACGAAATTTTATTAGCCTTCGTGGTGGTCAGCTTTTGTAAGATTTGTGAACTGATTTGTTTTCGCAACAAGTTTTTCCCGGAAAAAATTCAATTGCACGACACAGTCATGGATGTTTTTATAGCTCAGCAACTTTCCCAAATATTTTGAATATTTTTTTTTTAATGTTTAATGGCCAAATAATTAAAGAAAAATTTAGATACCTATAAAAGGAGAGAGAAAGAGAAGAAAAATATTTTGAGTAAAAATTGATATCCATAAAATTTGTAATTTAGTAGCCGATCATACTATCACATTGTGCCATGCTTTGAATTAAATAGCAGTTTACATTTATTTGAGCGCATACATAGTATGTATGTATGAGACGTGCGTAATATTTTTATGTACGTTTAAGTGCGTGCATTTATTTACAATGTGCGTACTTACTTAGTACATATTAATAGAAAAGTGCATTGATAACGCACGTGTTCAAATATGAATTTTTATATTATTTATTTCTTCTGCCATATGTATGTATATATGTATATGTATACAGTGGCGGTCAAAAATGGATGAAGGGTGTTTGGTTTTTAATATTTACGCTTTAACGAAAACTATATAAATCACACTTTCAAAGTTTGCGCAGAACTTAGAAAAATTTCAAAATTTTTTTTCTAAATTTCGAGCTTCTTAATCAGAATTTTTTGGGTATCCAATCAACAAGTTTACAAAATTCTAGTAAAACGAGTGCATTGATTCTTAATAATTTTTTTTGTTGACGGCGTTTTTCATTTTTTTTCCATATAAACATGAATTTCTTGTGGAAGAATATGCCGACCGTTTGCAAAAAAAAAATAAAAAAAGTCAACACCAATTTTACTAAATTTCGCTATTTACATATATGAAAAGAAGCCGTCAGCAAAAAAAATTATTAAAAATCAATGCGATTTTATAGCCGCTCAAAACTTGCACTCATTTTACTAGAAATTTATAAGCTTATTAACTGCATACCTGAAAAAATGTTTAAAAATTCTGGTTAAAAAGCTCGAAATTTAGATACAAATTTTTGGAATTTTTTTTTAATTTCTGCATAAAGTTTGAAAGTGTGATTTATATCTTATTACATTAAATGGACAATTCTTGTATATAATATAATAATATAATATAATAGAAAATGTTTTGGATTTTAAGGTTATCTGAATAGGCACTATCTCCGAGATGACTCGTATAAGGTTGCCACCTATTCAAAATTAGTTACAAATTAATTAAAACATGATAATATGGGTATCAAAGGGAGGTATTTTAAAGATCCCTAATTCAAAAATATTTTGAATAGGGTTGCCACCTATTTTGAATAGCATATTTATTAAATTTTTTGTTTAGAAAAAAAGGTAAAATATTACTATTCATGGGTACTAAGAAAAGGTTCTTAAACAATGCTTACCCCAAATAAAAAATTGTATCCCTTAGGATAATAGTGTAAGGTTGCCACTTATATTCGATTCTACACAATTTATCTAAAACGTCGCAATATGGGTATCAAATGAAAGGTATCGTTGAGATTTTTGGTTAGAAAATATTTTCCGTCAGGGTTGCCATGCTTCTAGGTAATACAAATTTATTTATTTTTTTTTCAATCAGCATTTTTAGGGTTGCCAACTAAAATTTTGGAGTAAGAACTTTACCTAAAATATATCAAAATAAATTTTTTTTTCAAAATATTTTTTTTACAGCTATCCAAATTTAGAAAACTTTAAAAAGTATATGCACTCCGGGCAAAGCTCGGTCAACTTGGTACTAGTTTTTATTAAAGCATGAGCCATATTTTTATTAAAAAAATGATAGCTTCAAAAACGTTGTAAATATTAACAACTAAACAGAATTCATCCATTTTTGACCGCCACTGTAGACATACTCCCTACTAGTCTGCGCTTTCTGTTTTGCTCGCATTTTTATATTTTTATTAAGAGGTCAAACGTGTTCGGACCCAGACGCGGCGCGAACCCAACGCATGGCTTTAACTAAAGCTACACTACCTGCTAGTGCAATAAGTATGCGTGCTTTCATATGCACAGTGTCCAGTAAAAGTAAATGTCAAATGAGGTTTTATATATTTTGTGAATTCAAGTAATACAAAGCCATGCAACGGCAAGAAAATTTCAGATTTGCTCAGTCTCAGAGCTATGTTATTAGTATTTTTATCCAGGAATTTTTTGATTTAGCTTATTGTAGGTGGCAGCTGAAAAGTAAAATACAAAAACAAAATATTTTCGCTTCTGGCTAAGTTGACGTGTTGAGTAATCATTGACGATTTCTTACGTAAATTAAGTCTAGACTAACTGTACCTTTATACTATGTCTCCATTTTGAGATTTAATGAAGATTTAGCCCTCTGACGAGATTTGGCGTTAAATCTTTTGAGATTTACCATATAAAATTAAATCTCGAAAGGCGGTAGATTTAAGTTAAATCTTCGTCAAATCTTCAATAATATTGATCAATAAGTACAATTTGTTGGATGTGGCAACCACAAATTCACATGCCATAAGTCAAATGACATTTGTGTTTTCAATATACAGTTGAGGACATTGAAATCTAGCCTATCATAAAAACATGAATTTTCGTATTTTTAGGAATTTTTATATTTTTGTTAGTTTGGGAGGAAAATTAGTAATACATATGTACATAACTTTGGTTGTAATAAACTAAGAAAATATTATTTTAAAAACTAAAAATTTAGAAGAAATGTTTTATAGTAATATCATGCAGAGT
>NW_016160421.1:45250-64872 GCF_001687245.7 Rhagoletis zephyria
ACCTTCCTTTTATCTGTCTGTATATCAATGTCCGCAACTGTATTTATAAAATCATACATAAGCAAACGTCAAATATTTAAAAATGTGAACGTCAAACATATCTCGTTGTGGTAATGGAGACGGTTGTGATTTAGCAACTGGATTTATTAAATCTTAATGGATAAATCTCTCAATGGAGACATAGTATTAGTGTCCTTTTTGTAAATTATATTTTATTGGAATATACAGTTTATAGAATTGTTGTCAAATTTTTCTCACCTACTGTATGCCTAGCGTTGTTTATTTTTCATTATTGCATTTGTTGCAGACACGTACGTATTATGCGTTTACACACTTTTACATACAAATATATGTATATACATACATACGTATTTACTTAAGTAACACACTTTTTCCTGCGTCATTACAAATATTTAATTTCTTGTTTTAATTCATAACTGGATGTGTAATATTTAATTACTCTTACATACATATGTTAATATTTGTAATTATGCATTTGTTCGTGCGTCATTATATTTGTGCGCGCGTTTATTGACCGTCTGCGACTTATTTATGTATTTGCGGCTGAATTCAAGTATTTACACTTTTTAAGGCAATTAGTTAAGTAGTTTTTTTTGTTGTTATTTACGTTTGTGCCTAAGAATGTTATGAACAATATTTTTAGAAGGGGATTTTCAATGATATTTACTTTAGTAGTTGAGTTTAGAGAATGCTTTTGAAATCATATACAATCGTGGATAATGGTCGTACGGAGCAAGTTTCAAAGTTCGTCAGTCAAGCAGTGCCAGCGGCGCGAAATCCTTTTTCGATTATCCTAGATTCAGTGCATCTGACTGTGTTTCTAGATGATATGTGACCTTTGGATATATGTAATTCAGACCCAAAATTATGGGTTCGTAGACCTCACTAATCTTTTGAACTTTTGAAATCGATGGTATGAACTTTTGAAATCGATGGTATGAACATTGTGCACGAAAATTAATCTTTTGAACAAGCCGACGACTTACTTCGTAAAGTCAATTCGGGTACGCTGAATTTAGTGGTGATAGCCATTTTTCTAGGTAAGGTCATTTAATCGAGTAGATACCTAATATAAAATTCAAGTTTTACGGCGTTACCCGTTTTTGAGCGAAATTTTAGAATTTTCAATGGCTCTAAAAATTCGTATTGGAGTTTTTTTTTTTTGATATAAGGAATACGAATTTGACATTATTCATTCTTGCGATTCGACAATGCTTTAGTATGTACAGTACCAAAACATCCAAAAATTACCGAAAAAGGCCTAAAACGTTAACTTTTGTATGGAGAAATTTTGGGCCACAAATTTGTCGGAAATACATTTTTTTTAAATTTTAATTTTATTTTTTATATTTTTTTTTATACAAATACGTTCCGGAAAATTTCACCTCTATCAAAGACAACAAAAAAAAATCCTACCACTCATAAAAATTTTTTCGATTTTTAGCAAAATATTCAAAATTTTTTATGGCAATTAGTATATCTATTTCAAATCGAAATGTCTTCAAACTTGTTTAGATTATATATTTATTTGTGTATAAAACAAAACAAGCGTCAAAAATCAGCCCCAAGTTCGGCAACCAAATTGGTAGATATTACAACAAATATCTCCTAATGGAGAAACAAGCTTCTTTTCACTATATTAATTTTCCAGGCTTGCTGTTACCTGCTGAAATCTGTGTGCCATTTTTTTAATGCGCAAATCAATGCGAATTCGTACAAGGTGATAGCAACAATACAAAAACAACAATCGCATGTATTTTTTATCACGTGTGTTATGTCAAAATATATAATCTAATCAAGTTTGAAGTCATTTCAATTTGAAATAAAAGTAATTACCATAAAAATTTTTGGAGTTTTTGCTCAAAATCTGAAACTTTTTTAATAGTAACATATTTTTTCTCCTCTGATTGCGCTGCAATTTTTAGGAACGTATTTGTGTCAAAAAATAAAAATTAAAAAATAATAAATGCGAAAATCAATTTTTTTGGCCGTTTTCGGATGTTTTTTTGTATGAAAGCTCGCTCCCGGGCCGCTGATAAATATGTGAGAGGGAGAGAGAGAGAGATGAAATAGCTCGCAAAAAACGGTTGCAAATTAAAAAAAAAAAATATCAACACGTTGTCACTTATTTGACTCATTGCTTCTAATTCATCCTAATATGTAGTCACTAATAACCAACTGCATATTCTTCAACATAGATGAATATATAAACTCCTAAGCCAATTCAAATACGTAGCCACATAAAACGTAATTTTTGAATTCCTTCACTGCTTGATTGCCCTTAATAGCTGAGTGGTTATTTTACTGTTGTTACCGCCTTACCTGCCACTTGCATGCCACACCGTGACCGCGACTATTGTCACACCGCCAAGTACATACAGACAACGCGCAATGTTCTATGATAATACTGCTAAATAAACTTCTAAATTCAACTCAAAAGGCAGGATGAGGTAAGTCACAATTCATGCTATACCAATCATAACAACAACAACAGCAACTGCAGCAATTGGCAGAAAAGCGCCGACTAAGAAGAGTAATTCTTTTAGTTTAAGTTGCAAGTTTTCAATGTGGCCACAATCGTCAGCCTCTATTTATATATGTATATATGTACATACAGTGGCGGGCTAACAAATAGGGTTGCGACATTTTAACAAGTGTTGGCTATTTGTCTTTTGTTTATTTAATGTTTTTTAAGAAAGTATAGCTTACTACCTAACAAAAACTATGTCAGTCCGAATTCCGAACTTTGTACACGAATTAAGAAAACTCTACCAAGATTTATAATAATTTCAAACTTCTAATCAGAATTTTTTAACAAAAATTTGGTAGGCAAATTTGTAGCTTATTAAATTTTAGTTTAATTAATTTGAAGTAGCTAGAGCTTACGGTTGATTTTTGGCAATTTTTTTGCTGAGGGTTTCTTGCATTTTTTTCCATACAAAGTATGTTCGACAACTTTTTTATCTGTAGGAAAATTCACAACACCGTCAGCAAAACCAAAAAAAAATGCCCAAATTTAACGGTAAGTACTAGCTACGTCAAATTTGCAATTGTACTAAAATTTAATGGGCTACGAAACTGCATACAAAAATTCTGATTAAAAAATTTGTAATAGTTTTTATACAAAGTTTGAAATTCGGACCCACATACCTTATTTTAATTAGATAGTGAGCTATACTTTTATTAAAAATAACAGAAATTAAATAAGGAAAAGTAAAATTGCCAAAACATATTAAAATGTTACTACCTATTTGCTTGCCCGCCACCGTACATAGTTAGTCGCCGCAACCATGTCCTCAGAAGCTTCAAGCTTAGTCAAAGGGTTCGCTGCAACGTAAGTCGTTATTATCAATTTCATGATCTTCATCAGCATTATCGGCTTTGTCATCGCAGTCGCTGATGTCGACAACGGAGACGACGACGACGACGACATCAACGCTGTTCCGCTTGCAAAAAAAACGGCAATAGGTACTCGCTCAAAGTTTCAGGCAGTTTTGCTGTGGCACAGCATTGTGGCACAAAGATGTTGCGCAGCATTTGCTTTATTGGTGTACATAGTTGTTATTGTTTTGTGTTGTTCCCTTTCTTGTTATTATTGTTGTTCGCATTATTTGTACGACTTTTATTTGCTTCCTTCCATTTGGTTTTGCCGCTTGCGTTTTGTTGTTGCTGTTTGTTGTATTTGTTGTTACAAATATTTTATACTCATGCCATATATTTTACTTTTATTATATTGCATTGTTTATGATGCCAAAAGTAAATTATTATTATTGTTCCTGTTTGGCGGTTGTTTGGGCGGTGCGCTCTCTTTTTTTTTGCGCAGCGCACGCCTGGAAAGACATACCTACAAACATAAATACACATGTATGTATGAAATACAGACAAATATATACCCTATAGAAACCCAAATTGGTCTCAACTTTTTTCTAGTGAATTTGCAACTTAGGCTAGGTGTACTGATATACCTCAGCGGAGTCGCAAAAGCGAAAGAGATCATTCGATCATACCCCAGCTTTTTTAGTCTGCAGTGTCCTGTAAGGATATCTGTTAGTTTGCTAAGTTTCTTATTTGGCAGGCTGTTCAGATATTGAAATATTTTCAGCATGTTTTTAGCCAGCTGCAGTCAACTAAGTTCTCTCAATGTGTGCCTCTCTTTTCTAAGCTCCTCGTTAATATTATTAGAATCTACAGCGAGCAAGGGCTTCATTGGAGTGCTGGTTGCTGTCTCCCGCGAAACAATTTCCGCTTTTTCATTTGCCTGTATTTCCTAGTGGCCTGGTACTAGTAGTGTTCTACCAGGGGAGTTGAGTTAGGAAATGCATTTAAGCACTAAGCACGGTTTGATTTCATACCAAGAAAGAGCTTAGGTAATTCCTAAATAAAATTTGATCCACAAACGCACCAATGACGTAGACTTTTGCTTAAAATACGCTCGGATATTTCCCTATAAAAGCAGGTACATTTGTTTCGGGTCCAAGGACATGCCAGCCTTTGTAGCTTAGTTTGTGAGTGATTCATCGTGGTTAGAATAGTTCTACTGCCCCATAGGTAACAGTGTAGTGCTACCCACAAAAACCAAAAATACTCTGTTAAAGCACTCAGGTACCACCCATTGTACTTAAGACCTAGGAGAGCATTTAGAGCTATGGTGTGCACAGCCTTCCCGCGGGCAAAGCTCTTTCAAGCTTTGCATACATTTGCCCGCGGGCAAGCTGATGTCCACCAAAGATTTAGATGTTGGGGATATACATATATGTAAATGGGTGAGACTATTTTATAAATTTAATCCAAATATCCAAAATTGTGCTTTATAAGGCGAAAGCAGATAAAATGTTCTGTACTATCTTCATCTTCCAAACAAGATGCACACAGCGGATTGTTGATGATTATTGTGATGACCATACATATGTCGTCACCATGGATTGTGCCCCATAATCAGTCCTATCAGGGCTCGTAGATCACTCCATCTCTGTCTGAGAAGGAATTTTGCTACCATCATCTCTGACCTTTTCAGGAAACACTTGGTTGATTTGCAGGTGTCAATACTACTAGCAGTAAATGAAATACTTGATAAACCCCACCCAAGTTCAAGCTCATTTCACCTTTCAACGAAGTTCATCCTCAACTTACATTCCTGGACTAGTTTTGCAGAAGTTCGAGCAGTTTCCAAGGCACGGTTTGAAGCGCGCGTTACTTTCATAGCAGTTTGGTGCCTTTTATTAGTCTCCGATTCTTATTTCTTCTCGACGAGTCCGCCATCTAATTGACAGACAAGATGCTACCGAAATTATCCTTCAACACACAGTTAATACATAAATATTGAATGGGAAACTTGTAGATAGTTAATCGCAAGTCCAATACGAGTGCACAGATAGATCCAAGCTCCAGGATGGCAAAGCCGTGGTCTTGTTATTTGGGCCTACATATGTTCAACAAAGTTCATGGAATGTACATATCGAGCTATATTAAAGGCGGAGATTTTTGCGATTGAAAACTACGCCGGCGAATGTCTTCGTAGAAAGAAAAATGGGGCCAAGATATATATCATGTCCGTCAGTCAGACAACATCAAAAGCCCTGGACTCTTTCAAAACTACATCAAAGCTTGTGGACAACTGCAAAAATCCATTAGGCGAAGTAAGCACGTACAACCGGTTGAGCCTCTGGTGGGTACGGGCACATGAGCATTTCGATGGCAGCGAAAGGGTTGACGCTCTCGCAAAATGTGAAGCCCAACGTCTCCTATGTCAATTTTTCGCCAAAGGTCCATATAAACAGAAGAGCTCCTATGTAAGAGTTTGGATTTTCAGGTAGCAGACCAATAATGAACTGCACAGGAAAACAGGCAATCTTAGACACTCACGACTCCCTCTAGAGAAATATTTGAACGACTTCTTGGCCAGCAGACTCTGAGGACACTTGACAGGATGCTTCAGGTTAAGGTACCATTTTGGCAAGATTGGACTTTCTGCTGACATAGACTGCACATTCTGTGGGCTCGCGGAGAAAACTTTAGAGCATATACCATGTGATTGCGCACGTATTAGAGGGCAAAGTCTATTACATATCGGGAAGTGGTTGTCGTCTCTGTTCCAAGTTTTGATCATGACACCCTCCTAACTGATTTGTTTCATATATAGTCCCCGTAGATCTACGTATATAGGCAATAGATAATAATACTAATCTCCGATACTTTATTTGGCTGGCGACAGTAACCACGACCCCATCCACAGTTATGTTCCGTGGGTCCGAAAGGGCTATTTTCCTATTAATAGGAATGTAGGATCGATTGCCACATATCGATGGAATGATAATATGCAATACAATTTCCAAACGCTTAAAAAAAAGCCTAACCACGGCACTGGATATTTTTTTAAACCGGAAAAAAGGAGACCATAAAAGTAATTTCCAGGAGCTTCTCTCAAAAGCAATATTTTGAGGCGATTTAAAATCTAGTTGAAAATTTCTGTATTAGACAATCAGTAATGCATATATGTATGTATTTAAAATTATATTTCACTTAAATGCTCAGCAGCGATAGTCAATGCTCCTTCGAACGGCGCCAATCAGTCCGCAGCAGGAGCAGTCTCCATTGCACCAGCTGCCTAAATAATATCGCGCATTTTCTCCCACCGCCAACTATGCAACTTTTTCGTAGAACTTCGTATGCTGCTTTTCTCATTCCGCAAGCTCCTATAAAACTTCAATAACACCCATTTCCAAGGCAAAACATGCACACACGCATGCCGGTGTATCTACATATGTGTGTGTTTGTATTTGAAGTGAAAAAGTTCGTTGTGCCTTCATAGAACCTCCTGAGCGTTAAAATCGAAGCCTTGTATGTTGAGGAGGCTCCTTGTCACTTACATACATACATACCTACATATGTACGTATGTACCTCCTGCTAACGCTTAAGCAACGTTAATTTATTTTGTACATATAAAAATGTGGAATTATAAAAATAAGCGACTTTTTTTTTGAATGTTATTATAAGTTGTTATTGATGACTTTCGTGTTTTTTTTCAGCTTGTGCGTTTTCTGCGTTTGAGCAGCAGCAGCAACATTAATATAACTTATAGCAAGAACAATGGCAATGACAATAACAACAACACTACAAGAAACAGCAACAACAATATCCATTCAAATAAATAAATAAATAAATAAGCAGAAAACATTCCATTCGTCGTCATAAACTTCAATTCGAAAATCATTTCCTTTACTTTTGCAGCTGCGAGGAGTTAAATAATAAAATAATATGTACATATGTATGTTTGTATGACAGGAGACCCTCGCAATGCACAGTGGGATGAAATTGAAGAAGGAGTTAAGGTTTCTGAGTTGGAATTTTGTTATTCAACAGAATGAAAGAGACTACAATCAATAAGGGCGAGATGAAAAATAACATAAGCGAAATTTTTTCTTGCATAATGTGTACAATTTTAATAAATTATTTTGATATACATATATTTATCTAAGAGCGCGAACGTTTTATAAATTTAAGTCCAAAACTTTGGGGTCACCAAGGACTCGGCAGCATTATCAAAGCAAATTTGGGCCAACGAACGTGCGCTTTTTTCATTATTCTCGTCCCACTGTGCAATGCATTGCCCTTTGCACGTCGTTAAAGAATATTATAAATTACTACAACAACAACAACAATAATAATAATGAAAGCAACAACTGCAGTCACTGCCCGGGCAATAACAGACGCAAAGATGCGAACATACGCAAAGTACGTGGATTTATTTGTATGCCCACAAACGTACATATGTACATATGTACATACAGATGTAAAATTGAAATATTTATTTTATATTTTATTTTAAGCTAAATTAAAGAATATTTCTGTCGTTGCGCCTCCTGCCACAATTCGAGCTACTTTGTCTGCCATCACTGAGTGTCTGCCTCCTGCGGGGTTCTTTCACTCATTTAAAGTGCCCGTGCCCGTGCCCATGACTATTCAGGCATGTACGCTTGTGTGTTCAAATGTATGTACGTATGTATATACTCTTCATACATTGTACGTAAACATGTGCCCAAGCAATGTGGCTAGGCTACAGATGTGGTTATTGTTGTTGCTGTGCTGCCACTGATGCTGCGGTTAAAGTTATTGGCGTCATTGTTGTGGTTGTTAGCGGCGGCCGACAGAATTAGTTTTCTTCTTTGACTTCAGTTTGAGTTTTTTTGCCTTTGCATCTTTCGGTCCTGCAGCCTGCGCTTTGCTCTTTTAGAATTCTACATTCTGCTGCTGTTCTTTCCTTCTTTTTGGTTTATTTTTTATTTTTTATTTTTTTGGTTCTTGTACTTTTGTACCATTTACATAGAAGGTCGTTCAGGCGCAGCGGGTGTAAGACTCACGGACAAGAAGGGTGGAGAAATAAATGCGAAGACGATAAAATATAATTTCGGCTTTATATTATTTTAATGATGAAAAATGTTGAAACTTTATTATGATCAGACAAAAATAGGAAAAAAAAGTCAGGAGAGTGTTTACAAACCGAGGCGAAGAGGTAACTAACTAAATGGTGATTGTGTGTGAATATATGGGGCGTTCCATACCAAAATGGATGGGGTTCACACTTCATGTGTCTGATTTGTTTCAAATTTTTAGGGTTGATGGACAAACATAAGTAATAAATAAATATGAAATTTGAGCTTGATTAATACATTTTTAAAAACTTCACAGCACAAAAACAAAAACAAATCGATTTAATAGTCTTCCAAATTCTCGAGAACGGGGCGAAGAAAAAATTTGAAAAAAATTACACATACACACATCAAAATTCTTCATGAAAAGATATATTTAAAAACAATTTTTTTTCTTGAATTGAAATTTTTGATAAAAAAAAAGTTTTTAAAAAAAATAATTTGAAAAAAAAAATAAAAAAAATCACAATGGTAGCTCTGATTATTGCGCAATATTCAAGTGTAGTATTATGGGGTGCACTCTACAATAATTTGAGTTATGAATTTTTTGTACACCGAAGTTGAGTCAAATATACAAATTTTTAAACATTTTTTTGAGTATGCAGTCTTGTAGCCCAGTAAATTTTAGTATGATAAAGTGCAAGTGTTAAGCGATTGCAAAACTGGCGTTGATTATTATTTTTTTTTGAATTTTCTTTGAAAACGGGTTTGCTTATTTTCTTCCATAAGAAAAAAGTGCAAGAAGCCATCAGCATAAAAAATATTAAAAATCAACGCGATTTTGCAGTAGCTTAAAATTTGCACTGTGTTTTACTAAAATTTAATGCGCTACAAAACTGCGTACTCAAGAAAAAAAATTAAAAAATTTGTAATACACACATTTTACTCAACTTCGGTGTAAAAAAAAATCATAACTCAAACTATTGTAGAGTGCACCCCGTAATACTATACTAAATATTGCGCAATACTCAGAACCACCATTGTGATTAAATTTTTCTGTTTTGTGAACTAAATTTTTTTTCCAAAAATTTATTTGTAATAAATTTTTCAAGAAAAAAATTTAAAAATATGTTTCGTTTCATAGAGTGCGCATGCGAGATTTATTTTTTTTTTTATTTTTTCCTCGTCCAGTTCTAGAGATATTTGTAAAACTATTAAATCGATTTGTTTTTGTTTTTGTGCTGTAAAGTTTTTAAAAATGTATTAATCAAGCTCACATTTCATATTTATTTATTATTTATGTTTGTCCATCAACCCTAAAAGTTTGAAACAAATCAAACATATGAAATGTGTCTATTTTGGTATGGAACGCCCCATATGCATATGTATGTAGTTAAGTAAGTAGTTATATATACTTAGTAAAGGGCACTTGTAGTCGAAGGCGAAGGTGGCAATGGTGACTAAGACTGACTGTTGGAGAAGTCTGGGTTAAGGAGAGGTGTAATTAGAGCTGCCATCTGTTCGAAATAGATGTAATAGGAGCTTACCATAAGTTTGTCTACAGACAAAAAAACGCGAACCAGAAGTTGAAGGAAAGCCCTCTATTTACCCTTCCCTACGAAGCGAGCTGGTTCAAAAGTGTGGTGCTTTCAATAGCTTGTATTAAAAAAGTCGTATAACTTGACTCCAGGGTCTTCACGACTTCCTTTTCGGTTTTTTTTTTGCAAGAAACCTTAGATACATTTTACATGCAACTAAAATAAAGAGCAACCTAAATGGCGCGAGGTTTTTTGGTACGTGGCTTCCCTGGAACGAGAAGCTAAACAAGTTTAAGACGGTGACGTGTGTGAGGATCGCTGAGGCTTTACCCACAATGCCGACGAAAGCCCAGGCACCTTGCATCATGCAATTCGGATACCTCAGAATTAAGGAAAATATTTCGGCAGGCTTTAGGTGCTCAGACTACACAGTATCACCATTTGCTTTGAGGAACTATTTCCACACAAGGATCTCTAGGAGCTAATTGAAATAGGATCCAGTATTGGACCTGTATTCTGATTATGTAGCCATATTACCGATGGTTCAAAGTGGGAGGTGTGTATATTTGAAAAATATCTTAATTTTGGTTTGCCGGATGTCAAACATTTTTCAAGTTGAATTTATAACATTAATATTAACATTAACATTAGTAGTTTTTTGCTCTCACATAAAGTGCAAAGCTATCATCTATGAATCTCTGAGTGGATAATAACTTTATCGAACTCATGTCGCTAGGGATGCATAGATGGTAGGAAGGTTCGGTTGAGGGGTACTCTCCGGCGAACTTTGCATCAACCTCAAATTTACTCTTTCACAGGGAAATTGTGGCAACTGTTTTCCAATTCACCACACAGTCTTCCGAAAGACAAATATTTCGTGAGACAATTTTCAATTAATTCTGACAACTATCTTGAAAGCTCGTTTATGTCTTTCGAAAGATTAATTAAAAGATCTGCTAACGAGGAGATCGTAGCCTTTTTCTGCTTGTCTTTTTGTAATAAGTTTTCTAAAAATCAAATGAAATTGAAAAAATTAATTGTTTATTTTTTAAATAATACAAACTAAAAACTAAAAGAAAACTAAATTTAAAAAGAAAAAAGTTATATTGTTTTTGTTATTTATGGCCTTATAACAATTGTACTCAACAATATTATTGAGCTTGGGGCCGCTTATAAAAAAAATCAAAACTAAATAAAATTTCTATTTCTAACAAAAAAATATAGAATAAATATAAAAATTATAAAATAAGTTCCTGAAAATCCAAGGACATTTAAAAAATATGTTTTTTTTTAAATAATACATTCCAAAAATGGAAATGTCTAAAATTTAATAAAAAATATGTCTAAAAATTTAATGAAATTAAAAAAAATTCTATTTAAAACAATTAATTTAAAAAAGCAAAATAAGATAATAAAACAAGTTTATAAAGACTAAAATAAAGGAAAAATATATATAACCCCATAGTTTTCTTTTTTAAAACAATAAAATCTAATAATTGAAACTTTAAAAAGAACCAAGTAAGTAAATTTTAAGAAAATAAAAAACTCCACTGCCCGAGGCCTTGACCTCGGCTCCCTTAAATAGCCCGTTAGTGCTTTGCTCAATCGGCCATTACGACTGTAGGAGCAGCGCGAGCAAAATTATGTACAAGTACTTTCGGTCAAAAGAGCTTTTCACCATGAAATTTGGCAAGGGAGCTTTTCTTTGTCAAGGCAGTGCCAACCGATTGGTACATTTGCACAGATTTGTACATTTTTGGTATTGGGCTATTGGCACAAAATAAAAAAAAAATGGAACGATAATTTTTTTCGTAGTCAAACGATTAGTACAAAACAGCAAACTTCTATTAAAAAATTTTAATAAATTGTTTTACGTGATTGGCATAAAGAATTGATTTAGAAACGATTTGCACCAAATTTCGGGCGAATGCTCAATCGTGTGACACTTCTTTAAGATAAAATCAAAATCAAAATCTTTCAAACTATCTATCTTTCAATTGCCTTACAAAATACTTACAACTATCTTAACCAGAGAGAGAGAGAGGAAGCAGTTACACGGTCAATTGGTTACTCAACTCCACAACGTCGACAAGGAATCTATTCCAACACTGAATAGCTGAGGCAATGAAGGCAATTTGGGTTTTGAGCTCGCTCACAAAAATCCTCAACTCTTAGAGGGCACTGAGAAGGCAACATTTTTCGGTGGAAAAGAAAACGGCCTTTTGTCATTAAAGGTACATATTCAGGCGTTGAGACTATATGTAATACCGGATCATCAGCTGCTTGGAAGACGATTTTATGGTTTAACTTAGTTCCTGTTTGCGACAACCACGTTAAATTACATAGCCTATCGTATGGCCTTAAATTTAGGTTTGGTAAAATAGAAGAAACTCCGTTGTTAGACTATTGAAATTCAGACAGATTCATACTTCGTTTCCTAGGATCACTTCGTAAATAATCATGCGAGTCTTCTTCTGGTAAGAAAAGTGTATTGTAGTTAGTAAGGTGAATAGAGGTGAGTAAAGGTTGAGCATTTCGATCAAGCCCATGAAAGTCAACACCATTAGTACACACGCCATTATCAACTTGCGGTATTGTGCATGATTTTCATATTTACCGTAAGCCATTTTTTTTTTAACTATATGGTAACTCTTTTCGATGTTAAATTGTAACAAAACTGTTCTTGCACTAATACACATAAAACATAAAAGTTATGCTAAACTGCAATAAATAAATGTAATAAGTTGTATGAACTCTGCTGCTGTGCAACTGGCGGATGCCATAAAATACCGGAAAAATTTGTGTTGGAAAATAACCATATAAAAGATAATATATAATTTTTATTATACTAACATTTATGTAAGTAAGTACGTAAAGAGAAATGGTAGATACTTTTGTAGCACAAATCGTAAATCTTACAAAGCGACGAGCATAGCTAAAAATAAATAAAAGAATTATGTTTGTATGGAAAAAATAACATCAGGAGCCGGCATGGAAATAAATTAGTTGTAATAATTCTGTTCAAAACAAAAGCGATTCAACATGTACATATATAGAAAGAAATGGTAGCGACAACAACAACAATAAATAACAATTTAACGAAAACAACAACCGTCACGATGTGCGACATTAAAAATTAAATAAAGGTGTGAAGAACTATGTTCAAGAAGCGTTTGAACTCACAATGGGGCATGCACTAACTATGAGACATTAAATTGTAGAACTATATACATATATGTATTAATATTATTAGGCCGGGTCGGTAGTCATAGTCTCATAATCCAACTCGCCACATTTGCATAACGTTTTTATTAGTTTAAGGTCTGCGGCCAAATTTCTAATTTTTGGCCTTATCAAATTGACCCTGATAACAAGTATACAGTTTTAGTTATTTTAAAACTGGACATACATTTCTGGTCATTAAAAAAGTATATAAATTATTACTAATTTTTTAAGTATAAACAGAACCAAATCGCTGTGCGAATTTCGTCGGTCGGAGCGATGCTGTCGGGTGATATTCGCCGCAACATTTCGCCCAGTAAAACAGAACCGAAACGAAATTCGCATCAACTGAATGACAAATAAAAAAATATGACAAGTAATTTTTAAGCAAATAACAACATCGACTTAAATTTTCATATAAATTCCAATTATCGGAACTAAACAAAATTAGTATGTGAACACGCCTTTCCGATGAAATTATTGAAATCGGTTAACGTGGTCCAAAGTTATGAGGTAACATGCATTCAAAAAAAAAAATATATATTCCGACGATCTGATAACCTCCTCCTTTTTTTGAAGTCGGTTAAAAATACAAAAGCGAAATGGTGAATCACCAACTTTTGCCATTCTCATACTTACTGATGAAAAATTGCGAAACAAAGCTACATTTCCACTGACAGCTGATTTTGTGCCGAATTTCGTCAGACGAACTTCGTCCTCGCTTCCGATCTCATATACTGCGGGGTTTTTTAATCTTGGCAGCAAACTTTTTCCAAACGAATTTCTCTGAGCGATTTGATTCGGTTTATACTTTAAAAGTGGCACATATATTTTTGTAATTTCAAGACTGGGC
The DNA here is from genome assembly GCF_001687245.7 of Rhagoletis zephyria. Taxonomy (NCBI): domain Eukaryota; kingdom Metazoa; phylum Arthropoda; class Insecta; order Diptera; family Tephritidae; genus Rhagoletis; species Rhagoletis zephyria. The sequence continues at coordinate 59,252 of NW_016160421.1, forward strand.
ACAATTTTTGTACGTCTAAAAATAGACATACTTTTTTTGATAGTTTCAAATATGGCCAAATATATGCATGTATATAATTAGTTATTAACCACCTGGACATAATTTTTGGTCATACAAAATCGGCGATGACAGCTGGGTATAATTTTGGTGGTTATTTCAAAACGACAAATATTTTTTTCTCGTTTAAAACTGGGAATAAGTATTTGGTTAGTTAAAGACTGGACAAAAATTTTCAGTTATTTAAAAAGTTGGCATAAATTTTCGGTTATTTTAAAAGTGGGCATATGAAACTGGTTATGGCAAGTGGATGTGAGGTTTTGGATATTCAAAAATTTGCCATTCATTTTTGGTTATATAAAAACCAATTCCAGAATTTTGGTTGTTGTTAAAAAACTGGACATATTGAATAACTTTTAGTTCGCTTAAAAATTGAACATACATTTTTGGTTATTAAAAAACCAGACATAAGCTTTTGGGATCTTAAAAACTGGGCACACAAAATCGACAGTGTCAAATGGATCTTATTTTGTGTTCAATTAAAAAACTGGACATACCATTTCTGATATTTTAGTACACTTTGTCTACTTTTTATGGTTTTTACATATGTATGTATGTATGTCATATATTTCGGTGATAATTTCAAATGCACAGCTTGTTAGGCAACCAAGTTTGTTCTCAGGTTAAAATGACAAATTTATGAAAAACGTTTTGAAGAAAACACTGTTTTGGTTCTTTATATAGCTTGGATTGGTCAAAAATGTTCGCAAAAATCTTCTTGAAGTAAATTCGCAAACTCAAGTTAGGAAGCTGATGCCTCTTTATGGCGTACCAGCTTAATGTCCATCTCTCCAATAGACTTGCTTGGTCCACAAAAACAACAAAGTAGTAAAACAAGTACCCAGCATTGAGAGCGAAAGGAAAAAGAAGCAGAAGTGCAACTGCTGCGGAGTGCTGAGCAACTCGATGCGCAATACCATAGGCCAAAACATTGCCAGCCGACGGCATTGCAGCGGAAAGTCAAAGTCAATGTGCGCGTTGGCATAGATATTAATATGCATCCATACATTCATAGGTACATACACATATACGAACACACTCCCCATCTACATTTACGTGCATACATACATATGCATGTATCTATCGCACGCGTGCCCACTTTGCTTTACTTGAGGCAGGGCATGGCCAGCCGCACGACCGCACGACCGACCGACCGACTCAACGATCAGCCACAACGACTAACCGGCCAGGAGGCAAACAACCCAACAGCCGGGCAATCACTCTCCAAGTAGCAGATTTTGTGCTAATTGCTCGCTCACTGCCGGTAATATTTGCCGCTATTGTTGTTGTTGTTGTACCTTGATTTCGCATCGATTGCTGGGCAGCAATAAGACGTCGTCGCCGCTAAATTTTCTGTAAATTCGATCACGCTGCAGCCGTGCAACTGACTCCTGCCACCAGATGTGGGCTCTTCGCCATGCGTATATGAGTTAGGCTATGTAGTATCTGTGCGACCGTCTGTTCAACGCGCTGATCTGCCAGTCCTTTTGTCTGTCCGACCCCACCGCTGCTGCCTGCTGCTCAGCGGCTGCCACAAATTCTTTATGGCATTTTAGCAACATATTTTATGGGGTCTTTGGCTCATCGCAACGTCGGCGATATGAACCAAAATGAATATTTGTAACTACATACATACATACATATGAATGAGTAAATAGGTACGTATGTATATACGTGGATGCAACCAAAAAGATCAAACGTGCGCGCAACAACAAAGTTGCCGCAATGCAAATATGCGATGGAGTGCAGCAAGTCAGCAAGTCAGCAAGAAAAAGAATAAGAAGAAGCAATCAAGCAGCAGTGTGGAAGAAACGCTTGCAACTCAGATGTTGAAGGAAGAAGATGTTGCAGAAATTTTCATGCAAATATTTACAATAAGTTGTGGCATTAATCACGCTGCAGCAATGATGGTAGAGTAGAGGGCTGAGAAGTGGGTAGGGCGCAAAAGTACGAAAGAGCACGCCAGCAGTCGCCGCCACAGAGCGAAGAGTGAGTAGTGCAAGGGACAGTTTTGATATATCTAAACACGGAAAAGTATAAAATATTGTATATTTGTATGCTATGCATGTAAGTCGTCTAATTGTTTATCTATCCAAATGCAAATTGAAAATAAAAAGTGCCGATCGCAATCAAGTCACAGGAACCTTAGGACGTCCGATCGAGAAAGTTCAAAGCGTTTGCATGTTGGCGAAGAGAGGGTGTCAATTTGCATGTTGCAAGCACGCAGCCAGCAAATACACGCTTGTATACAGTACATTTGATTTTTGCAACAGCAGCAGCGCTGGAAGAGCAAGCGGCACTGCAATTGCAACGAAGTACTTCACTTGCTCCGTCCCTCCGCCTGCCGCCCCAGCCCTGGATTTCAATACCATACGAAGTGTCAGAATCGAAAGAAGCGAAATGAAAACAAACATGCGCTGTAGTTGCGCTAGCGCTTAGTGGTGGCTGCTGGTGCTGGAGCAGCGTCATACTCGTAGTATTTAGGTACTACTCTACTCCTTTATAGCTGCCGCGCGATCAGTCAGTCATTTGCGCTGATCGCGATTGTAAACAATAAGTAGATGATGAATGCGCACACATATTCAGATGCACACACATACATAGTATGTACATATGTACGTGCATGCATGCAATATAAACTGACAGCGTTACAAAGAAAAACACTCAATTCTATTAAATGAATACTTACTAACCCGGCGTTGGGCATGTGAAGTCATAAAATCCAAATGAATTAAACATAAATAAAAATCGGCGCAAAATAAATTAATTAAAACCAAATGCAAGCGTACAAACAACAAAATCGTTGGAAAAGAAAATAAATTCCAAATGAACTCTAACATAAAACTGAGTGTTTATAATTTATAGGAATTTGCGCGGCACATACTGTGCGCGTCAAAATAAAGTTCACACCTTGCTCTAATATAATATTCACAATTACATATTTTCTTTAGCAAATTTTTTTGCATTTATTATTTATGAAAATATACCTATTTCATTCTTTAATCTAAACCATATAAATCAAAGTTGCACAAAAATTCAAAAAAATTGCCTCAAAAATTTTTATTCAGAATTTCAAGAAAATGTTCGAGTATGCAGTGGTAGCCCATTCAATTTTTGTGTAGGATGTTGCGCATTTTCTTTCATATATAAATCGGTTTTGATGGAAGAAAACGCACAACCTCCTCCACAAAAAATGTCTAAAAAATCAACGGCAATTTTTAGCGACTTCCAACTTGCACTTTCTTTTGCTAAAATTGAATGGGCTACAAAACTGCATACTCTAAAATTTTCTGGAAATTCCGAATAAAATTTTTTAAATTTCGATGAACACTTTTTTAATTCTTGTGAACTTTATATAAAGTGTGTGTAAAACATTAACTTACACGTTTTTATTTTATAATGAACTAAATTTTCTTAAATAATTAATGCAAAAAATTTTTCATGAAAATAACTGTGAATATTAAATTAGAAAAAAAAAATCAACCAACACCAACATACAAGCTGTATGCTTTATTTTGACGCTCACTCTACATGTGTGCTCGTAAGTAAATCGATGGCTGAATGGAAGATCGACCTATCTCGGCAGCCAGTTTTGAAAACGCCCTATCTCAGAAAATTTTTAAATGTCAGAATTTTATTGAAAAACACCTTATCTCAGAATTTGGTTGAAGAACATCCTATCTCAGCACATTTTCGATATATTTTCGTTTGAGATAGGGCGTTCTTGAAAACTTTTCTGAGATAGAGCGTTTTTGTACTGGCTGCCGAGATAGGTCGATCTTCCACACAGCCATCGAAATGTGAGTAATCGAGGGAGTGCGAAAATGGGGAAAATATTAAACTACATATATATACATACATACATACAAAAATATATTCATGTTCTAGCAGCCTGTTTGACTGACAGCTCGCCTGCAAAGCAGCCGACGTCCGTTCGAAGTTTTGTGGCAGACTGGCAGGCGTGCTTGCTTGTCAGCGACCAAACTCTAACTTGATGCAAGTGTTGGGCTAGTGCATGGTTGCGTTTCTTAATAATTACTCATGGAAAAATAAGAAAACACGTATAGAAGTTTGTAAGCATGTTAACCCATTAGAGAAATCCATTAATCCGTAATGACTAGTACACATTAGCTGTTTTGGGACCGCACTCGACAATTTATCCATCGGAGTTTCCGAACGATAGCTTTAGAAGGTTATACGGGCTTTAATACTCTCCTCAATTCTCAGTAATTCCTTTTAGTATTGATATAATATCTCTCAGTTGCTGAAGCTCAAGAGTGGGATTCTAGAAACTTCAACGGTGAATTTCTATCGCTAAAAATCACTAAATGAATAAAATATGGGCCTAAAAATATGAAACGCGAAAACTGAAGGCGTTCTATATAAAATCGTAAGTATTATGGGCATGTTATATTTCCGGTTGCATATTTTTAGGCTCAAGCCTTATTCTGTCCTGAAGCTTGACAAAAGCTAGTATGTACCAGGAAAAGTGCTGTTTCAATAGAGTCTAACTAAAGGGAGGGGGTGTTAATTGAATTGGCTTGAGTTGGCATGTGAGGAGGTGGTTGGTATCGTCAGAGGACAGCAACAACAACAAGAATTTTGGGGTTGTTTACTATCCGTATTGGTACGATGTTGACGTGAATTCCTCTTTACCCCGGGGTTAAAATGGTTGCGAGGAGAGGGTTAGGCTTCTTGCATGCAAGCAGAGAGGAAGATCGTAGAGAGATTCGTTTAGTTTATAATCTTCTTTCTCACAGCAGCTAACCTTCATGATGTGCAAGCCCATGGTGGGTCCCGTTTGCGATATTAAACTCGTCCAAGTTGTTTTGCACCGTGTTCGCAAAATTTGTATTTTCAAATAACAAAAATTAACAAAAATTATATGTATGTATGTATGTGTTTATTTACAACCGAAGACAGTGGCATCCTACCATTTTATGAGCTAATCTAAAACTGGATTTAACGCACGAATTTTTCAGATACTAACAAATCAACTTCAATTAAAACTGAAATAAAACATATACAATTAATTTTTTTTCGAGCTAAATTATGTTGTAGCAATAAATTAATTGTACAAAAATAATTGATGACTTTCCGTAACATATTTGTTGATGTTGATTTGCCAAATCGATTAATAACGAGTTGCTGACAAATCATACGCATGAATTTGTAAGTATGTATGTGTATGTATGTATGTAAACATATGAATGTGCATAATTATGCGCTGCCTTTTTATATTTTCAGCTGCGTGGCTTAATCGACTAACTCATGCAGCTAAATTATTTACGTGCCAAATGAAAGAGAGCTTAAACTTAGAGCAAAAACAAAAACAGGTTCATTTTAGTGATGCCAAACCCAGAGATAACGGGACTAGTGCTCTTCACGGCGAGGAAAAGGTTCCTGACTTTGAATTAGCCTACAATTATCTAAACGAGCGAAGCATCTGTGAGTCATACTGTATCCTAAGAGTAGAGAAACGGAGTATTGTATTTTAGTGAAAGCGGATTTTTGAGAAGACATGAGGTCTTAATCAAAAGGTTTTACTTTGGATGAGTGCTGTG
>NW_016160422.1:0-13410 GCF_001687245.7 Rhagoletis zephyria
GCTGTTGTATAGTATGTGGCTTAACCTAAAATGTGGCGCAGCCTATCGTTTCAATCTACAATGCTCGTACTTACTTCACTGTACTGAAGTGCATTTCTGACATATTTTCACATAATGTCTCACAATTAAATTCCTTTTGATGAAATAAATGAATGAACACTACATGTGTAGTAGGTACGTGGTTATGCAGTTGGCTGGCATTTAATTTTGAAATTGCATTTTTGTGTCCATAAGCCACAAGAAATTAAAAATACATACAAATGTTTATACATACATATGTACATATGTATGTACATATGTATAAATTTACTTACAAATGTAACAAGTTTAAGTAATTTTCTCAATGCGGATAGAAGACGCCAGCAGTTTTACTTTTAATTTCAAGTTTTTAAAGCCTTAAAGCTGTACCTTTTTATGACATGAACGCTAATATACAGGGTCGCCAAGACAAATTCCGGCCCGGAACAATTTTTTACACATTTTTTTAATCAAATTTATCAAATTAAGAAAATATTTTTATCTTCGAACTTAATTTCCGAAAAATCTGGGTTTTTGAAAACTGCGGGCACGAGGGGGAGACACCCACGACCCCTCACTCTCATCGGGCCTGCTATTAGCTATAAACGCACTCTCAAGTTCTTATTTTTGCCAGTGCTAAGTCCGGCATGATTTTGAACTACCCACATTATTTCAAGGGAGTTGTTAACTCTGGAAACAGCAGGTTCCTAGAAGCATTCAACCAAAGGATCTCTCGAGGTTTCCTAGCAGTACGTGGATCAAAGAAGGTCTGTAGCCAAATAAGTAGATGTTTGTTATAATAGATTATTTCGGTCGCGGTACTTAGGTGACCTGCTAACTCCTCTAAATCAAATCTTCACTCAAGGAAGGACCAGACGGGGATAATTTTTGAAACAGAGTCCAAGAGAAGCTATTCAATGGTGATTTAAAATTGAAAGGAAAAGTTGGCGGCTACTGTGAAGAACTATCTATCAGCGCTTTTGAAGCAGGGCTTTGAAGGCGCCAGTAAAATGCAGATAATGAAATGCTCGAAATTGATCCAGGAATGCCTGACATCGCCCTTAATCAACAGCATACCACGCTATGAGGTTCAGGAAACTGCATGGCTCAACAAATTAGCAAGGCTCGGCCCTATTGGTCAGGTACGGATTAAGCAGGGCGAAAAAGTTCTTCTGGCCACTTAATCACCGGAGGCGGGAAGGATACGGGGAGGTGCCTTCTTAGACTTAAAGGAGGGGTTCCTCTTCTTTTAAACCTCTTTATCGAACTATAGAAGTGTGGTCTACGTCAGCGGAACGGCCCCAATTTACATATGGGACGTTCCAGGTCAAAGGGACTAAAGCTCTGCCTCAAATTCTATGGGATAGAAATTAACGTAAAGCATGTCAAAAGACGCGTAAATTTATAATGCGCGAAATAAAACGTGGCAGATTTGAAAATCCAGTATGTATTAAGTAAATGATGCGACCTCTAAAAGACGTCATGTCCGTAAACGTGCAAATAAATTTGTCATTCAGTTTGTCAAAATAGCTGTAAGTTATTAGGCCAAGACGGATTCTAGTGTTTTTAGGGTCACTGATCCCGAATAAACCATCAGAATTTCAATATTCAAAATGGCGGATCCAATACGGCGGAAGGTTTTTTTTTTAATTTACCGGATTCATTTAGAATTCGTTACTTGTAGGGTATCGGGGTCGCCGATTACGAATTTGAAGTCGGATTAGAAAAATTAAAACGGCGGACCCAATAAGGCGGGCAAAAAATTCAAAATGGCGGATGCATATTCGGTCTAACATTTATAACGGAAAAAATCAAATCGAACGTACGTACATGGCGTATGAGTTACCCATACGAGATGAGAATGTTGCAACAACAAAAAAATATAAAAAGTTTTCTAAATTTTATGCAAAACTGAATAAAATTATATAATTCTCCATGCAAATTTCAAATTTTTGAATCAGATTTTTTAATTTTTTTTTCAAAATGCAGTTTTGTAGCGCATTAAATTCTAGTATACCAAATCAAGTTTGAATTTTTTTTTTGTAGGTGTTTCGTATTTTTCCATACAGAGTACTTTCGAAAATTATTATTTTTTTAGGAAGAAATTGCGAGAAAAAGATTGCCGAAAATCAACGGCAAGTCCTAGCTATATCAAACTTGCACTTTATTATACAAATATTCAATGGGCTACAAAACTGCACACTCAAAAAAAAAGTTGAAAATTTCTATGAAAATTTATTGAATTTTCCAGAGTTTTGCACTAAGTTAAGAAATTGTATTTTTATGTTTTTTTAATATTAACTAGAGCTCTAGATACCCGGGTATCGAGCAATGCGAGTAGCTCGATACTCGCTCGAAACTCGTTCATTGCTCAACTGCTCAAATGTTTGTTCAAAATTTTCGAGTTTTTGAATAGTATCATAAACAAAAGAAAATTTGTAAATTGTATTTGTCAGCAGCTGCTTTCTAATTCATGTTAAATAAATTATATTATTAAATACCAGTGTAGAAATCGTTGCATTATATATCAATAATTTGAAAAATTTAAAAAGTTACTACCAAAAATGTCAATATAATTAAAAAAAAACATTGCGAGTAATGAGCATTGAACAAATGTGCGAGTACTCGCTGCTCATATACCCGGGCTGTTTGAAAATGTGCGAATAAAATCGAGAGTTCTAATATTAACCATATTTTTTTTTTAAACTAGCGGAAAAAAATTAAATAAAATATGGTGCAAATGGTGTGAAAGATTCTCTGGGCAAATACTTTTGGCCGTGCGTCTATGTATGTATTTTGCAAAGAAATTTTCAACCCCTTTCGAACTAACCCTTACGTACATAATCTTATAAGGTAAATGAAAATGTGCATACATACATATGTACATACTTGCCGACTAATAAAGTGAGCAGATTGACTACTGCATGACCAGCTTATCTGTCTATAACTGCGACTATAGTTGACCCGTCATTGCACTATGTATATACATACATGCATATGTATGTATGCAAGTACATTTGTGCGTTGTTACATATTTAATTATATATATACATATAAAAAACGGCAAAATAATTAAAATGAGATTTAATTAAAATCTAAATTACGCGTGCAATACCATAAATTCATCAAATGCATTTTGCACGCAAGCAAACGCAGACCAGTGCATGCACATATGTATGTATGTAAGAACGAGTGCATGAGCGCATGAATTCATCCAAGTGCACTTAGCAGACGCAAAGTACCGCTGCCTTTCCAAAGAGTAATGTAATGCATTTGCGATTGAGGAAGTAGACATAGAACTACGACGCTGCTGATTGCAGCTCAACCAATTGCAGAGGCTGAGGCTGCTGGCTGCTGGCTGCCCTTTCATTCATACATACATATATATGTACATACATACATAGCATACATGTATACATACATACATTTCTATGTTATTCCATATGAACTGAGTACGTACGAAGAGCCCTTGCGCCCAATACTCTTTACCAGCTAGCAATTGAATGGATTTGCTGCCAGATAAATTGTAGTTGAGGCGCGGGTTAACTGCTATTAGAGATTTCTCTTACTCCCAATGTCTTAGCTGCTGCACTTATGTACATATATTCGTATTGCACTTCTGCCAAGATACCATTCAAACTCCAACTCCTCTTTTTTAAGCAGTGTTTTTGCTTTTGTTGTTTGTAATGCATATACGACAACACTGCTCGTTCGCCAACGCTGGGATGGCGGCGCGTTAAAATGTCAGTCTGTTGGGGATTCTAATAAAAATTTATGTGCTAGTTATAGTCGCCACCAAATCAGCTAATGAATGGCAAGCGAACAAACACTGGCAGATTGTCACAAATCCGACAATAAGACATTTCAACATGTTCGATGCACTTCATTAGCAAATTTTTGTGCTAAATGTTGATATATTCGAAAGTTTACGTGCGTGGCGCACAATTCAATTTTGAAGGCTACAGTGTTCGTATAAATATACATACATACATATGTGTATGTACGTACAATAGCGTACAACAGTCTCCATACAAAAAAAATCGGCACTGTTTTAAAGATTTTCCAAAGCTTTACCAATTTAAAAATGCCTCCAAAAAACGAGTTTTTCATAAACAAAGTTAGTTTTTAAAAATATTTTCCCCAAATAATCACCACAGATGATAGAAAAGTGTAATCTTCAATGATCTGCATGAAAATATCGAAACATACAGTATTCCCCGCAAAAGCAATTTCATAAATTGCAAAATTTTTAACTCAATTAAGCGGGTAGTCAATTAAGGGGGGAGGGGGGAGGGGGGAATTGAAGATACATCTATTTTCGATAGCAAATATTTTGAACCAATGCGGGTAAACCAATTAACCAAGGGTCAATTAAGCAGGGAATACTGTAATGAGATTTTTGGAAATATTTTCAAATCGGTCCCGCTCACGCAAATCTTAATAATTTCCCAAAATATTTTGGTGGATGTCTTAACACTAGAAAGACTGAAAAGTCGAAATACTGTCCGGGTTTTAATATTAATTTTAGTAACAAAACACTTATAATTTTAAATAAACAATTGTTTATTCATTTAAAAAAAATGTATTTTCATTTTTATATTCTTTTTTTAGTAAAAAAAAAGTTCAGTTATCGAAATGCGCCCATTAACACTGGACAGCCTGGAAAATCGACATACATTGAAAGATGAATAGGGGTTATTTATATTTAACCCAACTACTTTAAAAAACTAATTCCGGTGGATTTTACATGTTTTTTCGAAGAACACAATTTTCGGCAAAATTTTTTAAGGTCAAGGAGTAATTGTGGCCCAATGGCAATATTTTTGCATGAAAGTGTATTACATTAGCTTTCAAAACCATTTTGTGCAATTATTTGTGATATATTAACGATTTTTCCTATATTATTTTCAAACAGTTTGTACTACAGGCTTTGCCAAACTTATCCATGGAGCGATACTCAGTTGAACAATGAGAAAAACTGGCAAAAAACATATAAAAAACTATGTATGAATTAGATGATATGGAAAAGATTACTTGTCACATAGCGCATGAAAGGTTTGGTGCTTTTGAGATGATGGTGTCAGATCAATAAGTCCCTTCACGGACTTCACAATCTCTGCAATATACGATCCCATAATTGTATGCTCCTTAGACCAGGTATTGGCCAATTCATCTAACACTTCATTTCCCCAGAGCTGACATAAGTTCAAGCTTATTTTAGCGCAGCTTTGTTGTCAGTGCTAGTTAACTACCTTAGGTATAGCAAAAACGTTTGACTGGAAAGTCGTTGCCATTGTATCTAAAGCATAAAAGTAGCTAAGCAACCCTCGAGATGCCATTCAGTGTAGTTCCATTTTTTTGGCAAAGAGCCGTCAGTAAATAAAGTTGCAGCCAAGCTCCTAAGCAAATGTCTGAGTCTTTCCATTTTTCTTTGTAGGGAAGCCAACAGCATAGTTTCTTCCAAAAGAGACTCCCGGTGTCACAGTGCTGTTAAGACGAAGTTAATTGCTTTCCTGGCAAAAGTCGGCTGTGGCATCGCGTGAAGACTACTGCCTCTGGTTCTGAGATCGCAGTTTCGAGTGCGGTTGGAGGTAGTTAGAGTAAGGCAAGGTAAGGTAGTTAAAGTAACCTAAATACTCAAATACCATACAAAATAAATGTACTCTTGTAATGCAATTAAAAAAATTACAATAAAAAAATAAATAAAAAATAATCGAACCTTGCATCTCTCGATTAGCACTCCAGAGCTTTGTTCTGTCGGCCATTGCGACTGCTTGAGTGCAGCGAGCAAATTGACATACTTATTCCTTTAACGGAAGTTAATTTTCCCTAAGAAAGAAAATAGCACTGAAAAGTAAGGAATTGTGTTTTCCGTAAACTGGCTTAAATCGTTTACTCATATTAAGGCCGCCATGTCTTTGGAGCCATTTCAAGGTAAATATTTCTTTAGAATAATATACTTTTTTCCTAGCATCAAGGAATGTTTTTCTGAGTGTACACCTTTCCTTTCTCGGCAAAATGTATGTATAAAGTTAAAAACTAATTTTTTGGTAAAGAAGCTGTCTTGCGATGGTTGAAAGCAAAATTATGCGAAGACCATCTTGGATCAATCTAGGTCAGAAGTCTTTGTAATCTTTTCACAGATCTCCCTGAGATATTTGCTCATTCAACACTGCCCTAGCAGATCTCTTTTGAACACTACTATGCGTGAAAGCGATCTGTAAGAGCTTTAACTCCTTCCACCTCTTCGGATTTATTTGAGTTGGTTAGCTAATCCGACTATTCTACTTTCGGACGGCAAACGGACTATATTTCAATGTTGAAGTAAGCTGTAAAGCAAATAAATGTATTTTTATAGTAGAAGGATCCAGAGAGATGGAGAGATTTCTTGTTTAAATACATAGCTAAGAATTGTTATACATAATTGCAATAGTGTCATCAAAATATTTTCATACGTATACATACATCTATTTAAACCAATTTTGTAAAGGGGGAATCTTAAGATTTACATAAAAACTCGCTGGAGAGTTTCACACATCATAAAAATAAATGAAAACTCCTTTAATATCTGAGAACTAGTACTACGCCAGTGTTTAAGCAGCTGTTTTCGCACAAACAACGAACCAAATAAAAAATTCAAAACCAGAATCGTTAGCGGCAATCGGGTGAGAAAAAGTCCTTTGGGATGCAATAAAGCATTAAACAACAACAAATACAAAGAGTGAACTACATACACTCACCGACTCCTATCAAAACCATCAACACGAGAAAACAATAATGATTGTTGGAGCAACGCCAACAACAACAAAAAAACAATAACAAAAACATTGAAACTGCCAATAACAACAATGATGATATACTTATAGAAGTTTGTGGGATGTATGCACATATTTGTATGCATTTGTGTGTGTGCATGTCAGATTGTTTGAGGGCGGCTGCGTGAATGAGTGAATCGACTTGGTGGTAACATGCGGCTGCAGCAAACAATAAAAATCAAATAAACACTTTGCGCCCCTACAAACATACATATGTATTTACATATGCACATTAGGGTGGTCCAAAATTGCATGTGAAAAAGTAAAGTCGGAATTTTAATGCCGCTACCTCCTTGGATTTTCCTATACCAAAAAAATATACCCCAATTTTTTTTATTCTGAAATCAAAAAATGATTAGGTAGTGCTCAAAGCGCTCAGAGTTTTTCATGTCTTTTGAATGGGGGAAAAAATCAAGTTTTCGTAGAAATGGTATAGAATTCTTGAAAATCAATACTTTTCCTTCGGAGAACTCTAATTCTCTTCAGGAGATTCCCAATAATAATATCCAACTGTTTCATTAACTATTTTTTCATGGTAGTTATATTTTATAGATCCGCCAAAACCCCAAGAAAATACAATGGGGGACAAATTAAAAATCTTTACTATTAAAAAATAAACTACTGGATCTTAATATTAAAAGACTCCTGAAGAGAACCAGAGTTTTCCGATCGATACATATTACGGCAATTCTTCTAAACACGTGAATGCCTCGTAACCACGAAAACCTTGTAGAATTACTAAATTTTGCATGGAGATCCGGCTTAATAAAATATGGGTGTATTTTTTCGGTATAGAACAATCCCAGGGGGTGCCGGCATTAAAATTCCGACTTTACTGTTTTGTACCACTCTAATGCACATACATACATACATATATAACACAGAAAAAACCACATCAATATGGGCGGTAGCAACTGCAACTTCAGCTAGAAGAGTTGTAATAACAACAACTTGAGTGTCATAACAAGAAGCAGTGAAATGACATTCGACGGCGGCTGTAGATATGTATGTATGTATGTTTGCATGCATGAGTGTGCATTACCGTCGTCACGGCGCTGAAGCATATGGTTGCATATTTGTTTGTTGGGTTTTTGTTTACTCCGAGGCAGCAGACCTCGCAGAAAAACCTGACAAACTTAATTTTCTCGGCGAAGTTCAACGCTTTTGTGTGGGTTTCAAAAATTCTCCTTTTCACTTTACTGCACTCGTGCACTCGTTGTCTTCAGAAAACAATTAAATGACTAAAGGTTTAACTCAGAAAATCGAGGATGAGTTAAGTTATTAAACTTAAACGAATTGAGAAACCGCTAACGTAAGAAAAGCTTTTCAGGCATAAACGCTGCAGCAAATGAAGCGGTCGGTGTGCGTAATTAACTGACTCAGGGTTTGGACTAGAGATGGGCGCGGCACTTATTAATCAATCGAGATCCCGATTCCGCCCATTCCGACAATCAAAATTTTGAGGTCCCGAACCCGACCATTCTGAATTTTTCAGATATCTATCACTTAATTAAATTTATATAAATATTTTGGTGCTTACACTTTTTGCTAAGTGTTTGGCCCAGCTTCCACACCAATTTGTGGTGGGCATGACCAGATGTTATAACACAAAAAGAGGGGCCTACAATTTTACGTCGCCTCCGAATAGCAACGTCGTTTAGCTTAAGAGGCACAAAATTGCTTACTGGAAAATCTCCTGCTTTGTAACTAAAACGCGACATATTTTTTATATCTTTTAAGGTCTTTGGACGGACTTGGAATTGACAGGATAGATTCCAGTTTGTCGATAAATTGATGCATTTTGATAATTCAGTGAATTTTAAAAACATTAAAATCAGATAACTCACCAAAATTCGATAACTCGACTACTTTCGATAAATGTTGTTAACTGTGCATTTAGATGGCTCGATAATTTTCGATAACTCAAATATGTGTATATCTCGATATAAATCGATAACTCGATAAACTTCTGATACTTCCATAAATTTCGATAACTCCGTTAATTTTTATATACTATCCATATTTTTCGAAAGCTGTCGACAAATTTCGGTAACTCGTTACACCCTGGTAACACAGTGAAATTCGATAAGTGATAACTCAATAAATTTATATGTATAACCTTGAAATCTTGGTAACTCGATGTATTTTGTAAAATTCAAAAATTTCGATTTGATAAATCGGCAAATTTTAGTAAATCAATAAATATCGATAACTCGATAAGTTTAAATAACTGGATGCATTACGACAACTCGATAAATTTCGTTAAGTCTATATATAATTCTAATTCAATAAATATCGATGACTTGATTAATTTCATTAACTCGACAAAATTTCGATAATCCCACAAATTTTTATAGCTCGGTAGCTATCCATATATTTCGACAACTAATTTTATCTGTCCATAAATTTCGACAACTTTGAATACGATACGCTGCGATAACTCAAGAAACATGGATAACTCGATAAATTGAGATAACTATAAACTCCGATGATTCGATAAATTTCGATAACTTGATAATTTTCGATAACCAAACTGTTTATGACTGAATTTAATTCGATCTTATCGGAAATTTTTAATAAATATTCTTACCTTTTCAGTTACCCAAATCCTTACGTATTTATAATTCTTTTCTTTTTCATCTTAATCTTCAATTTTGCCTTCACTTTTTTGCCTAAATGGTTATTATTTATTTCCTCATCATCACATTTATCTTTATTACAAAGTTTAATTCCAAATACAATGTAAAACAAAATGCGAAAACAGCATAAATTGAACAGGTTGCAACAACAACTATACATAAGTACGATGGGCCGTAATTTTCAATCAATTTTGAAACTATAAAAAGTCTCCTCATCTATAGAAAAAGACCTTTCCAATGGTGTGCTTGATTTTGAAATAGGATTTCAAAAATGTTATTGGTCTTTATACAACGATTTTTTTTAGGGAAAATAGAAAAGCAACGAAGCCTACATAAGTGGTAGAAGTTATAGCTGCCATTTCGATTTTCGTTAGCTTCTCTTCATCGTTTCCATATACAAGTACTTGCATATGTATGTATGTACAGTGCCGGACAAAAGTATTGGCACAATGCATTTTTCGCATTCTTAATTATTTTCGAGGATTTTTTATGAATTTGTGTAAAAAATTATCGAAAATAAATTAGAACAAAGAACTTATGTATGTATATTGCGAAAAATTCACTGTGCCAATTAATTTTGTCCGGCACTGTGCATAAATATTTGAAGAATTCAAATTTATATATATACCCAGCGATGATGAAGATGACAACGTCATTTAAACGATAATTAAAACGGCAACGCCAACGGGAAAAGGCCAGATTATCATTTACTCAGTATAGGCTTAGTTACACCCACGGCGACGACAATGAAAATGCCACGCACGCAGCTCCCAACTTCTTCACATCGAAGAAAGGAAAATCGTCAAAAGCTGCACCGATTATGATTTGCCCGTAAATACTCACTTCGTAAGGAGGAAAAAGTTATGATGTTGTTGTTGATGATGGTGACGAGCCTGTTGGTGGCGCTGCGGATAGGGTGGCTGAAGCGGAGAATTCCACAATTTCAACATTCGCTAAAAATAAAGTCAATTCTCCTTGCAGCCAACAGTTGAATGTGCCGTAATAATTATGTACGTATGTATGTATGTAGATGTAGGCACAAAAATGCATATAGATGTACGTTTATATAGACTGATATGTATGTGGATATTAAAGTACATACATATATAAATGTAAACATATAATGGCATGCTGGATTTATAATTTGTCGGATTAATTTGCGTTGCAATGCATCGTCGCACATAACAGCAGTGATGCCTTTCCCTCTACGGATGCACCAATAGGCTAGTCGGGTGCGTTTAAATTTGAAAAAAAGTATACATTTGTTTTTCGAATAACATGAATTTCAAATGTTACAACTTCAACAAAAGCGCATTAGGCCGTACCACCCTAAAAGCAAAACAAAAAGGCGAACCTAGGGGCGACCACTTTTCTGGTAACACCTACATAAAATCGGCAATAAAAAACATGTTTTTAATTACATTTACTGGAATAATCTAAATACGTCCTCATCAAAAGATTAATGATTTTGGGCAAGCTTTAATGTGCTAACATTAGGGTGGCACGTTAGGATGATAAGAACTGAGATAGGCGGGTAAGTGGGGTATATGAGGTCAATAAATATTGTCGCAAAAAAAAATGTCTTCTCGAGATAAGAACATCGATATACATAGATGCCGAAGATATGACGAAAAATTTAATTTTTTATTGTTTTGCAAAAATACTTGAGATTCCAAGGTGGACGGCGCACTTTTTTTCTGGTATGGTCTAATGTACATACATACATACATACATCGTATATATGTATGTATTTTCTTTCTGACGCGCCTACTATGCACTTTTGGGAGCATAAAAATCTCAACAGCTAGACAACAAGAAAACATCCCAGCCATTCTTCGCGACATTGCCAACTCAACAACACCTCACCGCCTCTGCTTGCTCCATTATAGCGTCACGATGTCGATTTAATGTTCTACGCTTTGTTTTTGTTTTGCTTTATGTTCCTTGCAACAAATTTGAATTGTGGACACGTGTTAATTAACACGAACGCAGACGATGATGGCGACGACTGCGTCTGCATTGCAACAGCGCCACGAACATCGACCGACCGATCTCACGACAGCGACGTTGGGTGACACGATTGTGCATTGAACCCGCGAAATGCATTGAAATGCATCAGCGTCCAGAGAGAGCGAAATGAGACCAATTGTGGCATCCCCAATGTCATAAATGGTGAAATGTGCCGTTGCGCTAGTATGTATGTATGTATATGTATCACCTCACTACTAAATGACAAGCATAATTAGTTGAATTTTAATTGCAAATCGAATTTTAATTATTTGCAACAGATTATGTCGGTTTCGAATGAGCGAATAATTAATGCAATGACGATGAAATACAGGTGTATGCATGTACATACATACATACTTACACACATTATTTTAACATAATGTTGTATGTTCAAATGCAATATGTGGTACTAAGTATTAATCCAATAAAAATGTATATATGTAAGTATTCAAGATATTGAGAAAAGTTGTATATAAAATATAAATATCTGTCGTCCACTACTGACGTTCCAACACCATCATAAGTTTTGTCTTCCCTACGAAGGAAGTGCCGAATTAAGTAAGATTGCTTTTGGCGATAGCTTGAGGCACTTTTTTGAACGCAGCCCTCGAAACAACATAATCGGGGTTTGCGACTAAATACCAGGTTAAGCAAGGAGTGGATCTTTGAGTAGAAAATTCATCCTCTACAATCAAATCGTTTTTCTAGTGGAAGGAAGCTAATCAACTTCACCTAGACCCGAAACAGTTTTTTTGGTAGTGCTGGATTCGTATCTCAGAACACTCTCAAACAACACTCTTTAACAAACAAAAAACTCTCTATCAATAACAGAAAATCATTTTTAACAACTTTTTTACTGAATATTAAAGATTAAGTACCATTAAGTAATTAAGAATAATATATAATTAATCGTAGTATTTTAGGGCCTATTTTTAATTCATTATACGAGAAACGAAATATTAGTGATTTCGGAGCTACGAGGTTTTGCCAAAGAACCGTCGATATGCGGTTGGAAAGACAAGAAACAAATCAGTAACTAAATTTGATACTAAACATTTGTCAAGTCAAAACAAGTAAACATTTGTCAAGTCAAAAGTCAGTAAAATTGTGTGGTGAAAATAATTAGAGACAGTCAGTTGACAATATAGGTGGATAGGTAGGTAAGTAGGTGTACATAGCTGTCACAGCTACTCAGGGGCACACATATGCCACGAGTTGAAGGCCTGTGGTGATACGATAACTAATAGTTTTCACTCCCCTTGCTGAACCATTTTGCATCCTTGACGAAACTTGTCAGGCACCTAAGATTTAAATCTCGCAATTTGTCAAGGTCACTAAAAAAGGAGATCCCAAAAAGCGCAATCGGCGCCTCAATAATGCCAGACACTGTGGTGTAGTGGTTAGCAATGCGCGCTACCATACTCCAGGGTCTGGGTTCGAGCCCATCAAAAAAAAAAAAATGAAAAGTTCTTTCTAATAGCGGCCACCCCCCGGCAGGCAATGACAAACCTCTTAAGAGGAGCTTTCATTTGACAAAGGGCACACCAATTCGATCTTTGCCGGAATAATCTGCCTGGTCGAACCGCCCCCTCCCCTTTCTAAAATTCGTTCGCCATACAGTTACCCTCTATATCCCTATGACCGACCGGGAACCCAAATGAGATTTAGACTGTTGAGCTTAGCCATCTCTTGTGGAGATCGGCGCCATTCCAGTACAATTTTTTACTTATATGTGAAGGAACGAGCAGCTTTGATTGCTGCTTGGCTGCCACTAAATATGAATACCTCTTTACCTTTTAAATCAGTGCTTAGTTCGTTTATAGCATCCATTATAGCAAGGACCTCGGCGAGTAGTCCGATAGCTGATATGAATGGAACAGGGCAGGGCTGCGAGACAATATCCACCCCCCCCCCCCCCCCCCCCCCCC
>NW_016160422.1:13616-64864 GCF_001687245.7 Rhagoletis zephyria
CCCCCCCCCTAAATTTCATTCTGGCTACGCCGATGTCTGTACAACCAGCAATAATGCTGTATTTTTCCAGATTACAGAAGTGGCCCTGAAATCCGATTCCCATTGCCCTGCCTCTCTTAACCGAAGTTCATCTAGAGATATCATCAGCTGACCCACCAGATCTAGTGACAGAACGTCCAAAAAGACATTTACAGCATCATTTAGCGTTGTTCAGATTGCTCCACTGATTCAAATCATACTAATCCCTTGTACTTTTGTGAGTAGATTAAGATTAGAGGCCTTGATCTATGTAGGTAGGCCATCATACTATAATTTCATAAAGGAGAAGGAGCTAAGTTTTCCGTCGAGATTGGCGCCTAAGAATTTCGCTTTATTCGTAAAGCTTAAAACTCGCACGTTTAGTTCCGGCGTTGTCAGTAGCGGTGTCTTGTATCTTCTCGTAAAGAGACTAAGTTCACTTTCTCCGAATTTACGCGGAGGCCCAAACGCGTGGACCCCTTTGATACATTGCGAAATGCCCTCTGCATCAAGGCGCACAGAGTTTGCGGGAACTTGCTTCATCACTTCGTCTCTCGCAGGAGAGCTTCCACAGTTAAGTTCCAAGGAAGTGGCCAGAGCACGTTACCATGCGGTGTGCGCCTTGTCACACATCTTGTAGCCGAGTTATCACCGACGTTTGCCGTGATCACCCTGCACAAGAACATTTGCCTTATAAACTCCACCAGACAATCTTTAGCTTAACTTGAACTCTTTCTTTCTTGTCTTCTTTCATTTTATCTCGTCAATAACGAAGATTATACACAATCCCCGTAGAAATAAAATAAAACACATGACCGAATAGAATTTCTTGGAAAGCAGAGTTTTACAACCATCTATGAGTTTCCCACAATTATTCCATAAAATTTATTTTATTCACTTTGAATGGGCGGCAAATGCCGATAGCCACATAGCCTAATGGTACCATCTATGACATCTAAAAAAACAAAGAAAACATTTACCAGATACAAATAGAAAGCGTAGGCGGCAAACCATTTGCAATTAAGCTACTGACTGGCAACATCAATGCTCGGCTCCATGTATTGCCAGCGGGGGACGGGCGGAGCGACATAGAGAGAAGAGCTAACGAAGCGCTCGCCTAATATGCCAGCCAGCACACAGGGTTATTGGGGGAAAATCGAATATTAGCGCAATCGAACGGAACAGTAAAGAACGATGTGATCACTTCAATCTGACTTCAATGTTTAAATTTCTAGCAGAATAATTGACAAGAAATAAAAGCTAAAAAAAAAATTAAAATAGTTCGAAAATACAACGCAGTTACGTAAGTACCTAAGTGCTCCGAGGCCCACATAAAAATATGTATGTATGTATGTAGTTACATAAGGGTGCAACACTCTCCATACAAAAAAGAAAAATCGGAACTGTTTTTTCATATAAAATTTGAAATATTTCGGATAAATATTTAGATTTACATGAAAATATCTCCAAAAATCGATATTTTTATAAATAAAATTAGTTTATAAAAATATTTTTTTTCAAAAAGGTCAGGAATTTTCAAATTGGTGTGGCGCACTTAAATCGATTTTTTCGAAAATGTTTTGCCGGAGGTCTTAAAATATAATAAATTTTATAATTCCGAGGGAAAAACCACATTTTTTTTTTTTTGACTATGCACCCTAATGTGCACATATTTTTTACATAAATTTATTCTGTATGCACACACTTTTGTATGTATGTACATATCAAATCACAATTCAAGCGGAAAATACTGTAGAACTGGATAAGTAAGCGATCGATTTAATTTCTGCTATATGTATGTATAAACAACTCAGAGTGACAGCGCCAATTGATCTCACTCAAACTTGGCAGTATCGCATGCGATAAAAATGTTTGAAACTCCTAAGTGTGGCTGCAACAATCGCTGAATAAGCGACTATTTATTAAGAGTGTAGATGTAGAATGGTAGCAGTTATGGAAGGTGGCCACCGCATTCGCTTAGCAGCAAAGGCCAGATGTCACTTGTTTACATTTTTAGCTCAATAATGACAACTGTGAACTCAAAAAAAAAAAAAAACAAAAACACAGCAATGACAAGGGTAAGTGTTCAAACGTACAGAAATACATACATACATATGTATGTAGAGGGAAGTGCCACATAATTTGAAAGTGCAACAAAAATGCATTTCAATTACACAGCCACAGATGTATGTAAACACATATGCCACTCGATACTATGATTTTTAGGGGGCGTCAGTGAAATTTTAGCTGCTCGCAGTCTAATCAAAACAAATAAACGAAAGTCGTTGAAAGGTGTGCGATGTATTAGAGTGGAGTGTGATTTATGATTACACAAATTCTACACTCAATATTGACAAAGAGTTTTGAGTTGCACACTTATGTACAAACATACATATGTATGTACATATGTGTTTCAACAAACATTCATACATATTTAAATAAATTTTACCGCATGTTATGCATATTAGGTCAATGTTCGTTTGGTTTTGGGCATTGAATTACCTACTAAATTTCACTTTGAGGGGAGTTTCGTTTTTACTTCTAAGGGCGCTAGAGCGTGCATTGCTTTACGACCAGGTTCAGTGCACTTTAAAGAGAGGCAGTTGCGCGTTTGCCATTTTTAGCAACATAATAAAATATTTGACATTGAAAGAAATGTTCGCCGACAGCATTAACTTACGAGTATACTAGCTTATGCTCGCGAATTTCACCCCACGTTTTAGTATAGACTAATGTATGTATGTATATGCAAATAAAGTTGAACATGTTATAATATTAAGTCATATGAAGAGTATCTTTGCGGATTTTTGTCACTATGTGATGCACTAGTTTTTATTCAAAATTTTCATTTCATATTAAAATATCAATACTGTTATTTCATTTCGCTGTCGGCAGTTGTCCTTAACTATATAAAATTAAAAATCAAATGAAAGGTATTTCTATGCTATTTCCAGTGTTGCCATTTTGGCGGTTTTGCAGCTAGATTTAGCTCTTTGTTTTTTTATTTAGCTCAGAAAATCGCTCTTTTTTTTAGCACTTTTCAAATTTATCTAGCACTTTTTTAGCTCCATAAAGTTTTAGTTGTATTGGTATATATAAGCCAAAACTTAAGCGTTGATAAAATAGAGAATTTCGAGATGCAGTGTATCCACCATCAACTCTTGGATCTAGGTTAAAGAATTCAAAAATTAATTTAAAAAAATCCTTTTTGTGATAGCGCGGATTTTGTGTTACCTTACTAATTTTACCTTTAAGGAGAGCTGGAAGTAAAACTATCCAGAAAAAAATTTTGCGAAAAAAATTATTCAATTCAAATATCTTCAATTACAGACTTTAACAGTTTGTAAAGTATTTTTAGTTCACTGTTATAAGTGCCATAGCAACGAATTCGAAATATATGCACCTTATTTTGGTTTTAAAAGATTTTTTCAGCACTTAAACTTATAAAATTCGCTGTTTTTATTAAAATTGCCGAAAATGTAAAAACAACTTTACGTCAATAAATGCTGAAACTTAGCAAAAATATGTAGCTCTTCATTTTAGCTACTATTAGTATTATTTAGCTCTTTGTAGCTCTTTTTTCGACCGTTTTAGCTCCAAACGAAAATTTTCTCTGGCAACACTGGCTCTTTCTAGTAAATACATTTCCATTAAAAACTCAGTTTACTGGAATCCTGAAGAGCTTTTGATTGCCTAAATATTTTAAATGATTCTTTAAATAAAAAAATCGACAGGTATGTTATTAAAAAAGACAACGCAAGTTTTTATAAATAGCAATTGTTAAAAAAAAAACGCAAACGATCGGCGGCAAATATATTAAAAAATAATCTACGGAAATTTTTACAGCTGCATATTGTTGGTTATACTAAAATTTCATGGGCTATAAAACTGCATATTCAAAAATGTTACAGAAGTGCACAGTAAAAAGCTCGAAATTTAGACGACAGTTTTTAGAATTTTTTCTAAATGTTGTATTTAGTTTGAATCTTTGATTTTTATGTGTTTGCTTAAAGCGGAGCCAATATTACTATACAAACAAAAATAACAAGCAATTTTTTTATTAAAAACATTGTGAATATAAAAAAAAACATAAAGGTTTTTTGAGTCACTGTATTTGTCTGTAATAACAACAGCTTTTTCAAGTGATGCAGTTTCGCTTTTGGTTGAAGGTTAATTTAGACAACGCGGTCCTTTCTTGTTTTATCTAGGAGCTATATTTTCTTATAGGTTAATAAAGGAATTGCTAGTATCTTTTGGAGGGAAAAATCTGTTGAACAGTGTAATTTGATACCGGGTCTTTCTCGCAAGCAAGCATTACATTACTTAACCATGTACTTAACAATGAAAATTATTATTATTTTTTTTTTAAGTCAACAGTTGCAACTTACCCGAAACAATTGGCGTTAGCGGTATGCCGCCACTACCACCATTGCCGCCATCTAATTTATCCTCATTTTTCAGTGTCGCCGATTTGCCGGGCACGCAGCTAATCGGTTTTTTCGCCTTCCAAAGTTTCATAGTAGTAAACACAAATTTTTTCGCAAATCCAATCCAGCAACAAATCGCCACTCACTGCGCTACAAACATTGCACTCCCAGCATCACTGCACATAAATAAACTTTAAATTTTGTTTCGAAAACGTGCTTTTTTGTTAAAATACGATACCAAAATTGATTTGAAATTTCACAGTTGTGCGAACATGTAGAGGGGGAAATCTAAAAACCAACAAAAACAAAAAAAATTTAGTAAAAATGCACTGCACAAGCAGATATTATAATTTTTTTTTCCCGCGCGCCTCAAAGACGCCAAGTTGTGTAGTCGTTGACAAAACGTTGAAGAAATCGAAATTTTTTTTAAGGCCTAAAGTACTTTTCTCGCTGCTCGTTCGTCTACTTTACACGGCTTTTCACCAGATTTTCCCCTTGGCTCGTGCGTATGCGACTGAGTGTACGAAAACTATTTTTAAACTTAAACGGCGGAAAGTCTGCTAGTCAGTTGGTTCAGTTCGTTGGGTGAATGGGCGCTTGGGCGGGCGGATGACCGTCGGCGATGACTGCCCCGCGCGCGCGGCACGAACGTGGTGGTAAGGCGCGCGCACGCAGACCTCGAAATCAAAATCACTCCAATACTTAGCACAACAACACAAACTACTTTTATAGTTTATACATATACATATGTATGTATATATGTATGTGAGAATGTTAAATAAATGTAGTGGAGAATTGCGTAGTCAAAAAAAAAGCAATTATAGACCAAAATAAAGCAACAATGTGGGCAGCAGGAGCCGCCGCAGAGTTGAAAGTGAAAAAAACGGAAAATTGTATGCGCCACGCTCAGCGCATAGTTTCCTCAAAACGCGAAAACACTCTGCAACAGCAGACACTTCACGAATATTTACTTTGTATTTTGCATATACTCTTGCACATATGCGCACATATTTCTATGTATGTATTTCACCCATTTAAACTACTTTAGATGGCGTATAAAATTCGAATATTGCCAAGTTTTGAGGTAATTTCAAAATAGGCACACTCATACCAGCGCACGCTGTGTCAATTTTTGAAAAATGCCTGCTGCTAAATTTCATTTTTGTTTAACAAAATGCACACATACACCAAATATATTTGTTTTTTTTTCGATGTACTTTAAATATTTTTAGTAGTTCCAACACATTGCACCGCACTTCAAATTGCCCATAACAACTAACGCGCTGAATAAGGAAAAATTTTTGGGAAAATTAACGCAACCGCAAAACGCGACCGTTCACTACGAGGAGCAACTTTCGAATGAATCAGTGCAGCGGCGCTTTGCCTTGTGTTGCCCACAGCGACGCACCAGTCAGCGCGCAGCGCACGCACCCACCACCCGCTCGCTTGGCGAGGCGCGCGCGCTCTCTTGCCGCCGCGCGGCATTTTTCCAACTGTTGCTGCAGTAGGCTTGTACGCGCCGGTGTTGCCACAATGGCGAACGGTTTGTTTATGAGAGGAATTTTCTACTGTCGGCCGAGGTTTCACCGAATTCGATATTGGTTTTAATATTATTCAGTTCAGGCACGGCTAATGGATTTAACCGAGTAGTGAAAAACCCCCATAAAATCGTCTTAAAATTTAGCAGAATTTAAAGAGCTCTCCGATTCCGTAGCCAGTTTCGGTTAGGTTAGTTAAACATTCCAAACTCAAAGCCCATAAAATAAAAAGTTTAAGGTGAAAAAGGTAGCCGGGTTACGTTATTAAAACACGTCTTATCCGGTATTTCGCACGATATCGAATGTTTCTTTATTCCGCTAACTATTTAAAAGATGCTGTACTGGGCGGTCATGCCTAACGGGCTAGACCCATAACTCTGTTGCTCATACCATTGTCACCCATGCTCATCGTTTCTGTTCGCACCCTTGGTGTTGTTCACCTCGTTGCGTGCGCCACTGCGTTCAAGGTCCTGAAAATTACTGACTTTCACCAGTAAAGTTACCAAACTGAAAAACAAATTCTTTACCAAATTTTATTAAAAAAGAAAAAATCTACCACTTTTGGCAAAAAAAAAAAAAACGCAGACGGCAACGCTGGTATTCGCGTGCAGTTGCAGTAAGTAGCGGCTATCTCGTGTGGCGTTAACTTCAGCCGCGCGCTGCGTTGCAAGTTTCATCTGTTGGGTGATTAATGCCGGCAACTGTTCGAAATATTGTTTATGTGTGTGTGTGTTTAGCGGCGTTTCATGGCACGCTGCCAGCGTTTACACGTTTATATAGCGGGCTGTTTTCTATGGCGAACAACCGAGAGACAGAGAGAACAAAATCAGCGTGTGCATGTGTGTGTAGCGCAGGAAATGCCCAACAGCTGTACTCATTAGCAACAATTTTGGGCAGCATGTCGCAAGTGACTAGCAAAATGTTTATAAACATTTTGAGACTAGTGGATATAATTTAAAGAAATAACTTAGATAAAAAATTCCAAGTATAGACGGATAGATATCTCAGAAAGTTGAGAGGAGCTTTCGGGGGTATGAAGCGAATGTGCTCATACTCAATCCACATTGAGTCTAAACTTCATCCGCATCTTCCTGCAGATGGCGCGCGTCACACTCAGCGAGCGTATGCATTGATGTCGCATCAACGACAAAGATCATTTGACCATATCCCCAGCCTATTCAGATGCCCTTTTAGCCCAACCGCATCCTGTTAGTATTCGAGGTTTTCTGCTCATGTTGTACTCTCCCAGTAATCTCTTTGCCTGATGCAGTCCAACTACGCCATCTAAAATCGCCAAAATTAATAGTATTAGCGCCTACGCCCAGCTGGGGCCATTTGGAGTGTTGGCTGCCCGTAGCCTTTCTAGCTACACAGTTTGTTATCTCCTTCTCGCTATTCCCTTGTTAATACGCCTGCTAGATGGATTTTTACAGGGGTGTCTTTATATAAATAAAAACCATCTCTAATGTCCTTAAGCTTATACTAATCAAATTAGCTAAATTATGCGCACACCCTGACAAAAGAACGGAATAATTCTTAAGAGTGCTACAACGCCATGATATTAAAATTATGTATCGCAACTTTAACGCCAGGTGGATCTGAATAGGTTTTTTTTTGGTACCTGCGAAAGGAACACAATGGACAACATCCGCAGAGTAATAGAAGGTAGGCTTAGATATTTAGTTATTGAGATACTTACATAAATTCGAATAGTCGAAATTGACAGGATTTTAACTTTTGTACAGTAATCAGGTATGTGCATCTGTGCGAAAGGGAACATTAGTCCTGATAATTTTTATTGAGATAAAGCAGAATATCGCAATGACAAGCGAGGTGAGAGGGCGCAACAAAAGGCAGGTGGACACATCGCCTCATCCCTAATATCCATATATGGATAAACGTATAGCACGGTGAGGTATATTTCTACCTAACACAAGTCCTTAGCGGGCATGGATGCTTTTGGACCTACCTCCATCGCTTTGGATAAAGGTCCTTTT
Source organism: Rhagoletis zephyria (assembly GCF_001687245.7). Taxonomy (NCBI): domain Eukaryota; kingdom Metazoa; phylum Arthropoda; class Insecta; order Diptera; family Tephritidae; genus Rhagoletis; species Rhagoletis zephyria. The sequence continues at coordinate 21,597 of NW_016160422.1, forward strand.
GGTTCCTTTGGTCCTGATAAAGTAGAAGATGTGGAACACGTATCACCGATTCAGTACTCAGAGAGGAAAGTTCAATGAACGTTTCGGCAGCATTACTGCACCCGAAACACTAGCCCCAATAGAACCGCAGAGATAATGCGCATGAAAGGAATTTAAATCCACTTCTGCCATAATTATACAGCAATTCCGCAACAGCAAGCAAGTGAGGCGCAGGCAAAAACGAGATGCGAGGTAAGAAGCAGCCAAATCATATTATCTGGCTCAGGCCCGTTTTCCTTGAAAAGTTACAGCATGCAGAGGGTGAACCTCTCAAAGAATCGTATAAGCAGCAATAAATCTCTGCACTCGGACGTTACTAGACTTATAAACGAATTTCTTAGTTGTATAATACCAATGGGGTGGGTAGGTTTAATACCAAACCAAGACAAACCGTGGATGGAAACCTGTGAACAGTAATCCGAAGACGGTAGGAGATTTAGTGGGATAAAGTCTCACTCTGACAGTTTTTGGGGTTAGGCTTTCGATGCTTCCTCCTCTGAAAAATAAAATACCAGGCTTGTATTTTGCATACAAGGGGAGAGGAATCTGATAACAGAAGCGAGGAGGCACGCTCAACTTTTTTTTTAATGGCGAACCCAGGACATGCATTGAAAAATATACCAGACGAATGTATAGGGACTTTGCTCATATCACTCAACATGGGCAAGACGATGTGCGGACTGGTGCGCCGTTTTTATGGATCGGACGAGCACACTTAAATGCCAGCCGCCGGGCGTGCGTTTCTTCGATCATAAATATCCTGTATGAAAGTTGATACATGCACCTTAACAAATCATCTCCGACGTACTTGAATAGTTCAACTGGCAGGCCGTCAGCTACAGCAACTTTGCAATTTTTCAATCGTAAAATTGCTTTTCGTGCCTCGTCAAAGTCGAGCGTTTGTGACAGAGAGCTCGGGTTCATTACCTCACTATTTTCGGTGCTGCTTTCACTCCATAATTTAACTGGGACATCGGTCGCTTGGTCCCCGTGGGTGTTTTATAGTAATTCTTCGTATAATGCGCGCTGATCTTGAAGCCAACCGTAAGACGCCTAACTTTCCGATGAAATTTTCAAGCGTTTCTTCTTGCGTTGCGGCTAACTGCAGTGTGGCCCTGTAGACGGCATCGTTTTTCTCTTGCGCAGCGTGACATCTCGCGTTGTACCAGTTGTTCTTACGGGCTCGCTGAAGAAGTAATTGGATTCTTCGGTGGTGGTGAGTAGTGAGCGGCACTTATAAGAGCCATATAGCGTGGTGAATTATTTTGTGCTCTAAGCTGGTGCTCCAGATTAGAAATTTGTGGGTCCTCCGAAGCCAATCACCCAAGTGCGTTATCGTGGGGGCTAAATATTCCTACAATGGGACTAAGGATTCCTTCCTTGCCTTCCCTTGCATTGAAATCGCTAAGCACTACGGGGGCAGTGCTCGCTTGTGCGCGCTCCTAAATGAGGTATTTGCACGCCTCGGCCTGCTTATCCGTCAGAGTATGGTCGCAATAAGGCGAGAACGGCATAGAGGATATTCAGAATGGGCGCATATGTAAAACTGCGAATGGAAGTACTAAAACTTCATACAAATTTTCCTAACCTAACCTAACCCTAATCTCAACGCTTGACCCCCAATCTAACCCAGTTAAAATCTTGCATGTACTTTTTTCAACTCATTTTCTCACCTCTGATTTACTCGCAGCAAAATATTTTTCAGGTGAATCACGACTATCGCAAATGCTGTTGGATAATTCTCAACAGTTTTTTTTCCTCTGTTTCATTTCCGATGGCTAACAAAAATTTACATACATATATCTAAGTGTCTCACGCATTTTTAGTTCATTAGTCGATACTCTCGAAATTCTTCGACGTTAATTTCTTAAATACATTAATCCTTTATTCTTGTTTTTTGTTGAAATAGCTATTTGGGTGATTTAGAAAATATTTGAAATACCAAACCTCCATGACCTATATACGAGACACAAAAATCGCATAGTTTGACATGAGAATCGAACATAAAAAATAATATCGCTGATAAAGACCTTCGAAACTGTCGATGCGCGCCACGATATAAGAATTTGAAAAAAAAATAAAAACAAAAAAAAAACACTCTTAATTGCTGTAGACTTAAATGTTTCGTGTCATTTCTTGTTATTTCAACTTAAAACAAACAGAACAAATTCCGAAATATGTATGCGCCACAATTCACATGCCAATATGTTTTAGGATAAGTAAAAAATTTAACAAAAAATAAAAATAAATAGAAAATGTGTAGTATATTTAAATTGGAACATACTGAAGCATCAAACGCGCAAAGCAAAGTAGACAGCAAGAAGAAATAAATTTGGAGAAACCACAGAAGTGCACCGGCAACAAGCGAAACAGACGGGAAGATGTCAAAAATAAGACATTTGGCTGGCAGACCATTCATTGGTTATGGTTCAATGGACACTCAAAAAGACACTCGCTGGCGTTTTGGCAAGCGAATTGATACTTCTCTTTTTTTCTGGCTGGCTGGCTGGCGCGCATTAGAGAATGCGGGTGGTGTAGGATGGAGAGTGACAAGAGGAAATAAAACAGGATTAAGTGAAGCGTCTTTATCTGCTACAGAGAACTGAGCAAATTCATAATATTTTGATATAAATTTTGGTTTTTGCTGCGCTTCAAAGCAGTCGGTGATTAAGTACGCTCGAGCAGGCAAATATACTTCTGCATAGTTGGCATATGTAGGCCTGAATATATTTAGCCCATCGCAGCAGACATTGCAGAAAATTTATGTGCCAAGCGTGCGTATCGAAAATTCAACATAAAACTGTGTGACATATATAAATATGTATCTACATATACGTATGTAGATATAAATATACACGCATTTTTTTTTTTTGATAAATCCATTCTAGCCTCAAATCGTATTGCCAGCGAATAAAGAAGTAAAATATGTTTTGAAGAAATCCAAATGACACTGGCGCAACATCCGGCGGATACGTGCAATGCACACACATAGAGCAAAGTGTATGCCAAAGTGGCTGTCATTGCTGCTCTTCGGAAGACTTCTTTTGCGTGGGTAGCATATTTTGATAGATTCTTTTCTTTCACTTTTCTTTGAGGAAAATGTAATATATTGTTGACGAGTTGTTGGAGGTGCGTACTGCCACCCAGTAGGACCTAGGTCGGGTTCCTGCCCCCGAGCGCAATCCAACAAAATATTTTTTCTGTAGCTGGCAAACCACCGAGGGTTCTGCCCTCAAAAGGTTTCTTACAAAAAACCATTTGCCATTCGTAGGTTTCGCGTTTTGTGGCACAACATTAAGACACCCATCACAATTTGTAGGAGACGCTTGGCCAAATACTTGAAAAAACTGTGCGGATATACATACATATGTATGCATATTATCTGATTGGACTTTTACATTTTACAAGATTCGGGATTGATGGATTTTGTAAGATATCTAAATATAGAGATGAGAGTGCGTCATCGCAAATTGCAATTACAGCGGACAGCTCACAATTTTCGCACTGTACTCTCAATCTTGCTTAAACAAGCAACTCTCCATCGCCCGAAGACCGACCTGTACATAAATGTGCACTGAGATTCTATCTCTCAATCTCTACGGAAGAGGCGATTGGTAACGCAGCATTCTAATTGTGTGTTGAGTAGCTCCCCTGGTTCAAGTAATGTGGACTTAGCGTCAATTTCACCAAGAACGTTATGGTGCACTTCACGAATGAGGAAATAAAAAATGCCTATATTCAAACCTGCCACCTTAAACGAGGTAGAACTTACGCTTTCAACCAAGACCAAATATATACCTTGGAATTATTCCACTCAGGAAACTTGACTGGAAGATAAACGTGGAAGAACGCTCCAGGAAAGCCAATAGTGTCCGGTATGCCGGTAAGCCAACAAAACAGGAGGAATAAAACCTCACATAGTACACTGGATGTACACGTTCCCACGAGAGTCGGGTCTACGTAACCGGAACGACCCAGATTTATATCTTGCCAAGGTCTGGCACTCCAGCAATACTTTCCAAAAACTCTTTGGGGAATCTGTATGCTGTTACAACAACAACAACAACAACAACAGCTGTGATAACACCCATCCTCTTCTACTGGGTCACCTGCCTTAAACAAGACTTTGTCCAGAGCCAATGTGAAACGGATACATGCATGAGATAACTACGCACTGCACCCACCAAATCTTTGGAAATAATTTTAAATCTTCCACAGTTGGATCGCTACGACAAATTTTGGGCCAGCTGTAGTGTGACCAGGTGGAATACGATTCAGCTGTGGAGATACCTCAGATTCAGGCATGCAAAGGTCCTTGAAACTCTACTGGATCATCTACGACAATTAGATTATACCACTTCTCTACTCTATTTAAGCAACAAATTCTCCATAAGAATCCCCGAGGCGAAACGAATGGGAATGTGCCACAGACCTAAACCTAGTATCGACGGCTATATATACAGTTGATTTGAAGCTTAACGAAAGAGTGCATAGCGGGATTTATTCTGATGAACTCGCACTAAACCTCTGTTTCCGCTTGCCGAACTGCTCGGCGGCTCATAGCTTCCGCCCCTTCAGAACGGCCTACTACTCTACATATATCTTCTGATAGCCAAGCTGATAGAAAAACTCTAAAATCTAACGGGAAATTTGCTCAAGATGGGGCATACCGTTAACCTCCTGCAAACACATACTAAAAGCTGAACTCATCGAGGAAGTGGCTGTGGAGACCAGCCGCCATACTACCACGCAAGTTTGGTCAGAAATTTATGTTAGGCAGTTCATAGCCCTCACTCGGCTTGACCGCTCTTCCCCCATACAAATAGTCGTCGCACGGAAAAACAAATTGAAATTGAAAAAATTGAAACTATGTACCATGTGTACATGCACATACATGCATACATATGTACTTTCTTGAAAGTCGGCTCATCACTCGTCAAATGGAGCACGCCCAATCAATAGCGAAAGCCATTATTGAAATTAAATTGGCACTCAAACTGTACGACTCTTTCTAGCCATCAGCCACACTGATCATGAGCATATTTACATACTCTACATACATATGTAGCTTGTAGTCATAAATAAAATTTGTGTGCTTTCGTACAGCGCTACGGAACTAAAAACACACGTCCACGCAATTGAAAGGGTCGTTAAAATTTTGTTGCCCTAATGTTGGCGGTCCAAGATGTTCAATTTGTGAAGAAACGTTTTTAGGATATATGTATATGTATGTATGTAGATATGTCACTATAACATTAAAACAGAAATTTGACCATTTATGTTGACCGCTATTGCGTATACGCAACGTACATACATGTGATGGGTTTTCATTACGGTTGTTAATTTTTCAGCTTTTTCCGATCCCGGGTACCATGGTAATACATAAGTAAGACCTCCTTATAAAAAAGAGAATAGAAGGACAGAAGAGGCAGCAGTAATCGAATCTAGAATACTTAAGAAAAAACAGCTGATTCCCAACGAAAATGAAGAAGAACAATTTAACTCTATTAAGCGAAAAATGTGAAAAATTGCTTGATAAAGTATAAAAGTTCTGACACTTCTTTGAGAAAAATATTTTTTTGTATATCACAACAAAAAAAAAAATCAATGCGGTGGCGAAGATGCAAACAAGGAAGAGGCATTTTAGCCATATTTGGCTGTTTTTTTTTTGTTTATAAAATCTTATTAACTTTTCTTTTGCAATTATAGCTTGTCTACTATCTAACAAGAACATGTAAATCAAAAATGTCGAACTTTGTAGAATTGTAAAAATTAAACGAATTTTAACAAATGTTCATCAAGATTTGAAACTTTTAATATGATTTTTTTTTTAGCTCAATCTTCTTCCTCTTTGTCCTCTCAAACCGCTTATTGAGGGAGCCAACATATTTAACTAATTTATTGCCAGCAACTTCCAGTCCTAAAATATTCGGCAATTCGAGGCCAACAGTAATGTGTGCAAAATCTCAATTATCTTTGAATATATTTGTCAGGTGCCAAATGCACTTACAGATTTTTATTGGCCATAAAAATAAATGCGTTATTTAGTTGTACTGCATATACTATGTACATATGTATTATTTTTACGTGTATAGATATGTAAATACATATACATACATACTTATATGAATATAAAATAATTTTTCGTGACACTCAATACACATTACCTCCCGCCCACTATGGCTTCCGAAAACCAACATATTTACATACGATGTGGTACTTATGTAAATAAATAAATAAAATAAAATAATTGTTGTTGACCATAATTATGGTCATGTTAATGGGTAATTAACACTTATCGTGTTGCAAACAGAAATATGCGCGGATATACATGCATACCATACATACATATCTATGTATGTAAATAGTGTCATGCGCCCAATTGGAAACACTTTTCAATGGGGGGGAGTGTGTGTAATAGTCTTCAAAATACATACATACCTTGAACATGTCACGCTCGAAAATAACCGATGACTAATCTTGTATATGTATAATAATTAGGTAAAAAGAAAATAAAGTCGGAATTTTAATGCTTTCCCCCTAGGATTGCTCTATACCAAAAAAAAACGTATACCCCTGTTTTTTTATTTATTTTGTAAATCAAAAAATATTTAAAGGTCGCTCTAAGCGCTCAAAGTTGTATTTTTATTTTATATGGGGAAAAGGCAAGTTTTCATAGAAATGGTATAAAATTCTTGAAAATCAATATTTTTCGTATTTTTTCGATCGAAAAGCTTTGTCCCTCTTCAGGAGTCTTCCATACACAATACCCAATTTTTAATTTAACCATTTTAAGTATTATTTAGTTTTTATAGCAACCCAAAACCTCAAAAAATGCAACGGGAGTGCTTATAAAAAATCGTTGGTATTAAGAATTGGTATAATAAACAATTGGATATTATTACTGGCAGTTTTCCAATCGAAAAATATTGGTTTTCAAGAATTCTATACAATTTCCAGGAAAACTTTTTTTTTCTCAAATACATAAAAAACAGGGGTATACGTTTTACGGTATAGAACAATCATAGGGGGTGAGAGCATTAAAATTCTGACTTTACTTTTCACATGCAATTTTGGACCACCCTAATAAACATTCTTAACAGGTACTTAATCTAAATATTGAACTGGCATTATTGTAAGAGAGTTTCCAGCAGGGTATGCATGTATGTACATACATATACCATAAATAAGAGAAGCAAAATGTAATTAAACAAATATTTGGAATAAACAAGTGAAAATCGTGACATATTTTGCTGCGTTTTTCTCGCTTAATTACTAAATATTTGTTTCGGAAAATCGTGTTTTACTATGCTCTACGTTTTTTGTATCTTCTTAATATATGTAGATATCGAATGCTGAGCAACGAACAAGATTTGGTCGCCTTAACATAAAAAGGCCCTGTCTAACAGAGTTGTTTGAAAACTAAAGTTATTCAGTTATTGGTTTACGTTACTAATTTAATGATTCTGAAATTGTATGTCAATGCTATTAGAATTTTAGTGAGTAATCTACCGACTTTTGAATTAATCTGGATTTTCTGTGGAAATTAGTGAGGGACCTTCTGTATTAACCCTGCAAACCATACTTTCGGAATAATCTGACTAGTAGAGAAATCTTAACGAATTCGTTAAGAAATCACTATTTCCTTTTGCTATTTTTCCGAATTCCTAAAATAAAATGGAAGTGCTGTGCACCCTTGGATTCTTTTACGAAATTTCAGAAGAATTAGTGACAAATAAAATGAAGATCGAAACTTTATATATTATTACAAATATGTAATGTTGAACAAAGTAAATAACAAACAAGTAAACAAATTAAAAAAAAAAAAAATACTTACAAGTTAGTTGACATCTAATGCAGAGTTAACCAACCTTGACTATTTCACGTAGGTACGCGAAGAAAATTGAGAACGACTGCTCCAGAAATAATGACGAATGTCATACAAAGTAGTCAATTTATAACCAAAAAGAAACAATTTAGTGAACTAAAGACTTTTGTTATTTCGAGCAAGAATTTTTTTTTTCAAGCCAAAAATAAAATGCGAAATTTATCAGAAACTTTTTTAACAGTAATTAGTCGGACATTTTTTGGTTTTATATCTTATTCGTTTTGCATTGATGAACTGCAAGTTTGAGCTAAGAGTTAATTTAGGAAATTAAAGCTCAACTTTTATTAAAAAAACGCTCGCGATTTCCTACAGGCATGCCACGCGCATACCTTTTCACATTTTATAACAGCAAACACTTGCTTGAGCTTTGCTCAAATTTGTAGCATAACTTTAGGCTAGAAATTACATAGCGCAGTAAATTTAATACATTTTTTCTTTTAACAAGAATGTGCCCAGCCAACCAGCACATACTGTCGTCCTCAAAAAAAACTTAGCTGCCCAAAATTAATGTTTGAATTTGCCCAAAAAATATTTTCACCTTTTGTGATAGAACAGAGAAGTGAACGTAAATGCAATTCGCTCAAAGCAACGCACAGTGGTTTAAAACTGGGATTTAATGTTCATAATTCACTGGAGCCTTCATTTTTCAACTAATTTGATAATTTTTTTTAACGAAATCTTATAAAATTAGAAAGAGACCAGTTGAGTCCCATTTTTGAATTTTTATATGTTTATATTAAATAAAAATAGCCATTTTGGAAAAAAAAATCGATTCTCCTGTGTGAGTTAATAAATTTTATATAATAAAGACTAGTTGAAAACAATTCTTGGGTTCCCCCAAAACGTAAAAAAATCGCAAAAAAAATTTAAATGTTTAAAAAATAAAAGTTCACTTAAATTAATTTTTTTTATGAGTTTTTAGAAAAATTTTGGGTATGCAGTTTTATAGATCATTTCAGTATAATAAAGTACAAATTGCAAGTTTCTAAGATTTTGCGTTGATTTTTAATAATTTTTGTCGCTAACTTTTCGAGCACAACTGCATACTGCATAGCACAACTGTTAATTACCAACATAAATATGTAATAATTACCAACACAAGCATTTTTTGCAGTAGAAAAAATAATACCAATTTACAGAATAACAAAATTCAGCCTTTATTAAATTCTTCTTAAAAGGTTAAGAAACGTGGTTGAGAATAGTTTCGTAACTATCAAACTATGGTACATTAAAACTAAAAAAATTTAAAAAAATGTATCTCCCAATTACAGCTTTTATTCAAAGCAAAAACTTATGCCATTTCGCGCGTTTCGCTGTCCAAATTGTAAAGAGTAAGAATGCCAGAGTGCCCCAAACGGAGCTGTTACAATTTGTTCCATCACCGATTTGCTCCAAAATCCACTTGGCGTGATGGGCGACATCAACGAAAACGACTGGTTGTGAAATCTTTTTGCAATCGACGCTTTGTGTTGAGGTAAGCGCCAGCAGCTGATTGTTGTGGATCAAAGGTGAACCGGCGTCTTGCTCACAAGCGGCTTCTTGTTGCCCATATTTATATCCAATACACACCGTATCCGGTCCATAGAGGGGGCCATACTTTTCCACACATTGTTCATCACTCAGTTGTGAGGCATTGAGCGACATGAGCTGAGTGTAAGGAACGCGCTGCAAACAAGGAAAAACTATTAGTTTTTGGTAAAATAAAGATTAGTCATGCGGTCACGCACACAAACATAGACACATATCAAAGCAATTAATGCAAAATGCCTTTTTCAACCCTAATGCCAGTTAGTTAAAGCTCAAGAAAACTAATGGAATATTAAAAACCACTGTTTTGGTTTTGTATGTACATTAGACTGTACCACCTTACAAACAACACACAAAAAGTTTCGCTGTACACCCCTGAGTTCAAAGTATTTTTGCAAGGCAATTTCGAAGTATATACATTTTTTTTTTTTATGAGCCTAGTGGTCGAATTTTTATGGACAACAAACAAAAATATTCGAATTTTCAATCAGATATTGGAATACAATTCGAATATACGGTTATTCAAAAAAACCGGATCGAACTCTAAGCCCTAGCGAAAATATTTTAGAGTCAGGGGTGTACTATAGCAAACTTTTTGGCCCTCATGCATAAAAAGAGAGCTTAAGCTAACCAGGTAATTCTAGCAAGTGTCTTATAACTCACCACAGTCATTGTCAATTCTGGCAACTATGTCTTTGAAAAGACTAATTGAAAGATATGAAGTGTACATAATCGTGTTCGACTTGTTGCTAAAAAGTTTATTTTTAAATTAAATTAATTTAAAAAAATATTTACATGAATTTTTCTTTTTAAAGCAAGAAAAACTAATAAATGGAAGACAATTTAATTAAAAAGGAAAAATAGTAAAATTAAATTAAAAATAAAGCAAATAAATAAACATATATTTTTTTAATAAAATAATATTAAAAAATAGATTTTTCTTTCTAAAACAATAACATCTAACAATTAAAAAAAAAAATTAGAAAAATAAAATAAAAATTAAAAAAAAATCACACTTAAAAATTAATTGAAATTATAGAAAACTATTTTTTTTTAACAAAAAATTAAAACAAAAGAAAATTTAAAAGTACAAAAAAAAATAAAGTATAATCCTAAAAGTGAAATGAAACAAAAAAAATTCTTTTTAAATTATAAAATCTAAAACAAAAAGGAAAAAAGGGGAAAACACAGAAAATATTTAACTAAAAAGTAAAAAAAACACAAAATTACATTAAGTACGCGTCTAAAAATTAAAAACAATAAACTCTTAAAAAAATGTAAAAAAATAGTTTCTTAAAATCAATGGAATTAAATAAATATATTTCTATTTGTAAGAAAATTAAACCTAATAATTAATATATAATTAAATTAAAAGAAAAATATGTATAGTGAAAAAAATTCGCTGCACGAAGTTTCTAACCCGGATCTCTAAAAAGACACACCAGAATTGCCCTGTAAGACTAAATTTTTGTACTGATCGAATGATCTCAAGCCCAAGAATTTGTACTGAAAATCGAGTTGGAGCTTAAGCTCACTTTTTATGCATCTTATGTTGTATAATGTAATGTTATATTATGTTAAGTTATGTTACGTCATGTTATGTTATGTTCTCTTATGTTATCTATATTGTTTCTGTACTATGATATGCTATGCTATTTAATGTTATTTTATGTTATGTTAATCTATGTTATGTTCTACAATGCTTACTGAGCTCACCTGCTCTGTAGCAAACCAGCTGGTCACCTCAAACGTCTGCCGCTCAACTGAATCGCTTAGCATTTCTGGCGCCTCGCCGCTGCGGAATGTCTTCGAACTCAAAGCAATCGGTTTTACAGTGGGATGTGCGGGTGGAATATCACGTTCCAGCATTATAATCGCTATGTTATCGCGTAAAGTGCGTGCGCTGAATGTCTTCGGTTGATGTACGTGTGTCACACCGTAAACCAGCGTGTGCTCGGTGCGTTGATAACGATTCAATGTACCCATAACAACTTTCAGCTCAGCCGGGTGACGCGATGTCTGCGTGCGGTAACTACATACATACATACATACATAAATATTTATAAACAAACGCATATGTAGATAAATATTGAAATATACGATTCTATAGTAATATTAGTAAGCCAAAGTGATTGATAAGATTAAACTGTTTATGTTTTTTTTATGATACAAGTATTTATGTACATATGTATGTTGCGTGCATGCGCTTGCAGCGTGAACTTACTTGTGTACACACTGTCCGACGGTGAGTACTACAGAGGGGGCAATTACAGCGCCTCCGCATATGTGGCCCTCTCCGAAAATGTAGTCTTCCAATGCTAAGCGTATGGAGGCCTGATAGCGCGCATGCTCCAACGATGCCTCACTGCCATTTATGCTGCTGGCATAGTTATTGAAAGGCTGTTCGGCGGCATTGGATTGTGTGAAGCCTGAAAAAGAGAAAAATATATATTTTATTTACTTATTATCCTAATTCGTATTTCATAAAAATTGGTGTATTTTTGCTTCATCTTTTTCATAATCCATTTCATACAAGCTTCTAGTCTAGCGCATTGTCGGCACGTAATCAGCGTTAAAGTAAAAAAAAAGTATGCAGTTATTGCTAACAACCGGCACGTGTTTGACTTTAGATAAGGAGATTAACACTTTTTCTTCACACGGCATTAATTACGGGATATGTAGTTTTGTATTATAAATCCACACTGTTATCGATTTGAAAAATTTCCGAAATTTATAATAGTGATAATAAGCGTAAATTAATTATGAAATGATAAAATTGAAATTTTGCTCAAGTTGCTATGCAATAGGTTCTTCCGATATTCATATATATGTATAGGTATATCCACACAAATATAAGTAGGTTTATTATTGCTAATCTTCCATAATTTCAATTTGCAAAATATTTACATTGATTTCAATATTTAAGTGCTTGAGTGTCTATTAAAATATTTCAATTATTTTATAACGCAAAGCTGTTAAAATATTCATACTATGAAGAGCGATCATTCCCTTTTCTGTAACTACTTCATCACATAAAAAAAAAAATATTGTAAACGGCGAAATTTCTTACCTGTTGAAAAAACTGGTCTTGTAGATATTTGATATAGAAAAAAAGTATACCTATTAATTTTTATTATTAAGGGATTTGTATGAAATAAAAATACCTACATAAAAGGTACAAAGGTATGTAATATTTTTATATTCGAAAAGGCTATTCAGTTGTTATTAAATTTTATAGTACTAGTCGTTTGCAAATGTGTAGCTATTTTTATGCCGCATCTGTTGAGAAACATATTTAAATATTTTTATACTAATGTTGCGGAATTTTCCGCACATTGGGCCTTGGTAAACTTGATGAACTTTGTAACTGCCATCTAAGTATTTGTATAATCATCACACATTCTTTAACTAAAAAATTGATGAAATGTTCGCATTGCATTGATAAGAATTCCGAGCATATACATACCTACATACGTGCACCGTACATACATATGCAAGTAGGTACGTATGAACATTAAGATTGGTCGCAAAGAAAATTTGTCATTTACCAGGATTTAAATTTTTTCCTTTTTTGACCGGAAAACAGCAACCAAGGATTTTTTCAAAAAGTTTTAAATACATCTTAAATTTCTTAGAAAGAAAATCATTACATGCCGGTTTCAGGGTATTTTTTTTTTCAGTAAGACCATCAAAATAAAATATTAAATTTTTTATCCAGTATACATATGTACATGTGTATAATATTTTTTTTTATTTTTTTTTTAATTTCAAATGTGTTTTTCGACCATGGAAATTGATTCCTTGACCCAAGTACAGTAAAAACATGTGTTTTGAACTTTTTAAAAATTTCATTGTTATCGTTTTGATTTCATAAAATAAAATAGAATTAAACTCCTATATTTGAAAATAAATTTAAAGGCCAAGTAACATTTTCTTAGCCAAAGAAACTATGTCTCCTGAATTCTTCATCTCAAAATATTACAAAAAAAACTGGTTAAGTTTATGTCGCTAGGCATTCTCGTTCTCAAGATATTAGATTTTGGCACAAAAAAAAAGTGCATTTTCCGCACTGTGCGACGTGTAGTGCGGATGCCATGTTAAAGAGCGATCTTGTTTTCAAAGCGGTGTTTTATTTCTCAAATCGGTTAGAAAACAGGTATAAACACATCACTCATTTGACGCGAAGTGAAAAAATGTTGGTTTTCTTTATACAGCCTGTTTTAAATTTGAATTATTATTATAACAAATTTGAATTCTTAAGAAATATCGAATAAAAATTACAAATTTTGTTTACTTCTGAAAACGGTTTCAGCGAGTGCGCCATAACGACAAAGGTATAAGTGCTTTAAAGAAATATGTGTTGAGGCAAATCAGCTTTTTGTTAATGCGGTTCTGGGTAGGTATAAACAAGGTATAAGTCAAAGTTACTGCACGCTCTAATATGCAAATATGTATGTATGTTGTATGTGCAGCAATACCTGACCTTAAAGTTAATCTGATAGTCAAAATATTGATAATACATACTCTATAAAAAGTGTTTATATATAAATAACTAAAGATTTATATTTCAAATATTTAACGGCTGGTGAGAGGCCAATTATACTACCTTAAAAATAAGTGCAACTATATATGTATGCAGGCACAAGTATGTAAGTTCATATGTACATCTATATGTACATATATACGTATAAATTTAGTTAGGTATATTTAAAAATTATTCAGGTCAGTGTAATCAGAATACATGCTTACTTATATACATAAATATGTTACTTAAATTGCTATATGAATGTACATACATACATAGGTACTAAATATGTGCAAACATATAAGTATATTCGGGTTCGAAATTCAGTAATTCGAATAACAGCCGCATTCCTTTTCTATCTAGTTGCAAAATAATTACATATATACGAACAAAATTAATTCTTTAATGTGCTCTATTTGATGGTAATCGCAATTGCGCTACTAAATCTAACCGTAGGCTGCTGATATAAACTCCAGATGTTTAAACCTTACTCCAGCGAGATAAGAAAACAGTAGCGGCAATAAGCCTCGGAAACGATTTAAGTCCTACGGCATAAGATTTTAAGGTACAATGACCGGTCAGGGCTCCAGGGTATTCGCTCAGTGCCCGCTGGGAACAACGTTGCCACAATAACTTCTATGCCACCCAAGTCAGGAAAAAAGTATGCAGTTTCCTAAAATGTCACAGCTGATTAGGAAGTAGTTCGAGGTGATCACAAGAGAGGTGTTCGTCGACCAGTCAGAGAACATATCGGTACGAGTTGTGTCCATATTACGTGGGACAATCGATACGGGGATACATATTTAACCTTCAATAGGTATTAGCTATTTAGTCGACTGTCTCCTTTATTTCGGCCACCTCTGTGTGAAATACACTGCAGAAGCCGGACAGCCTTAACATAAGATTCTCGGGGGTTGTTGACAGTACATACACGCCTATTTCATTCTAGAAAATGTTAACTGGACATCTTTTTTAGAGTCTACCACTATCTCATTCAATCTTTAGAGATATGTGCGTAGTGAAAGATCCGATCGGGGCCAGTCTCTTTTGGTTTGACGTCGAAGCTTCGAAAGATTGGCAAATATCCACACTCCAAAATACTTGATCTTGTTAGAGAATACAAGTGGAACGCCAGCGATCGAGGGAAGATGAGCACTAGACACTTTATGCCTTAGATATAGTGAACAGGCCAAGCTTCAACTTGGCCAAATTAATAGTAAGTGCACAGCTAGCAGACCTTTTAATGAATGATAATTTAAGATTAGATAGAGAGTTCAGAAACATTCCTCTGACGTTGAGTAACATGTCGTCAGCGTAGGCCGTAGCCTCCTTTCCAGTTCGTGCAGGACGTCGCTGATGACAGCGAAAATATGAGAGACGAACATTCCCTGCGGGCCTGCAGAGGCACTGCACCACTCTAATAGGACAGTTCTATCGTGAATCATGCGGGGCTAAGCTTTCAGCTCGCAGTCAAGAAAAATTCAGTTAGGCTTATCGCAAATCTGACTAAACACCTATGTATGTGTATAGCTATTTTTCTGCTATAAATAAATGTGAATATATTAATAAGTACGCTTGCACTCGCGTATAAAAGAATTACTAAGGTTAGAAAAAATTATTAACCCCAAATACTGAAGCTCAATTTGTTAGGATGATTATGAAAACTACAAAAATTTATTTTTTTGCAATTAAGAGGCTACACGATTACAGACCTTTTTATGAATTTTCTTTAGCAATTTTAAGTATCTAAACTAAATCGATCTGCAGTAAGAGTCCTTACTGGCGTCATCACAGGGCACTGTGCTATATGTAGCACCAATGCTTCTACGGTGGCGAATACCAACAAGTACTCTCTGCAGGGGCTGCCATGATGAGGATGAGGGAATTTGCCACTATCTGTGTAGATCTCCAGATCAACAGACGAAGCGACTCAAGCACTTGGGTTCACGCTTCTTCAACAGTCTGGGCGAAGTAGCAGAGGCGAAACTGTTAGATCTCCTCGGCTTCATCAGGGATAGTAATTGGTTCAGCAAAATAATGACTTAAAAGCTATTCTTTCGATTTAGGTACGTGTCTCCTCCTGACACTCACTAAAAGAGGGCACTCACAATGGGCAAATCTGTCTTTTCGAGTGAAAGTATGAAATATTCCACACACGCCCTCTTAACCTAACCTAACATGCATACTAGACCGTACCAGAAAAAAAAGTACACCATACACCTTCGAATCTAAAGTATTTTTAGAAGGCAATTTCAAAAAAAAACAAGTAAGAAAGTCTAAGTTCGGGCGGAGCCGAACATTAAATACCCGGCGCAAGTATTAAATATATGTTTTCCACCTTTCCGAAAGCTACCGCTACATGATAAGCCGGGGTGTATACATTTTAAGTAAATTAGCGTCCTTAAATTTCGAAATATTGAAATTTCAAGCATATCTGAAATTTACCGTTATATGAAAAGCGGCCTNGATTTCGCCCATTTTCAATACCATCCGTCCCACGCCCAAAAGAAGTTCACGTACCAAGTTTCGTTAAGATATCTCAATTTTTACTCGAGTTATCGTGTGCACAGACGGACGGACGGACGGACGGACGGACGGACAGACAGTCACCGCTTAATCGATTTCTCTTTTCATTCTGATCATTTATGTATACATTTGTCTATAT
The DNA here is from genome assembly GCF_001687245.7 of Rhagoletis zephyria. NCBI lineage: Eukaryota > Metazoa > Arthropoda > Insecta > Diptera > Tephritidae > Rhagoletis > Rhagoletis zephyria. Next base: position 38,241 of record NW_016160422.1, read on the forward strand.
TTATCTCGATTCGTTTTGCCTGTTACAAACAACCGTTATGTGAACAAAGTTATAATACCCTTGTGCACAAGTGCGCTCGGGTATAAAAAAAGTTTTTTCTTGCCGAACGTGGGGTCGCTTTATTCGATTTTTCGTCATACTTGCGGGATTTTCAGTCGGATCAGTACTTATGTAGCTCTCTAACGTACCACCGTAATGTCAGTAAAGCTCGCCAAAAATTATTAAGCTTTTGTGATAGAAATATTTCGATTCGAGGCAATTGCGATATTTTTCGCCTGCTTACATTTGTCGTCATAGCTTCGGCGTTTATAGTCGGCTCTAAAAGAATGACGAGTATGTCGATGTTTTTGTCTCGATAAGAAGATATATATATATAAGTATTTTAATAAGTTGTCAGAGTTCAAATAAGTAGTTATAATTGTTAGTTATTTAATATTAGAACACCGATTTGTCCTCCGATAGGCTATGAATTCTGCACTCTACTTTTTCGGAAGATAAATAGCAAGGATCAGTGAATTCTTTGTCTGATTGGTTAACAAAATTGTCAACTTGGCATCTCCATCCACATTATCTTCGCGTATATCTACATACATACATATGTACATTAAAATTTTAGAACTGGATATTTGTAAATTGGTTGAGAGTTCCAGTTTTTCATGGATGTATATAGGAGTCGACGAAAAATGTAAAAAGCGACCCAAGGGATCCTACAAAAATTTTTTTTCCAAATTGCCTTGCAAAAATACTTTCAACTCAAAGGGTACAGTCCAGTGCATAGGTAAATTTATACAATACTGCATTCAGTTCAGAGAAATGCATTTATGTTAATTTATTTAATTCCAATATATTTTAACTGCTTAACTTCCTGCATGTTTTTCATTTTATTTGTAATTTTCCCAACAAAAGTTTATAAAAAACCGTTAACCAATAAGTTCCTATGTACCTACATCTTTTTGCGCGTTATATTAGCTGAACGTTTTTACTAACATAAAATCTATTGAATTTTTCTCACTCTCAATCGTCCGTCTACGCATTAAATATGCAAAATACTTAGCAGCGCTTAAACTGAGAATTCAATTTATTGGCGCGTGCCAAAGGGCACTGAAATGTCAGCACCTGTTTACATACATATAAAATTATATCTACATATGTACATATGTATGTAACATTAGCCATGACAATGAACCATTATAGATATCACTTCAATTATGAACAAGTAAATGTTAGAAAAAGAAAACATTGTATAGAAATTGTGGTGGGTCATTAACTCGTTATCATAACATAGCTTAGACACTCAATCACTCACAAAACCAACTTTTTGTTTTTTTTTCAATTTTTTTTTTTACTTCTGCGCGATTCTTTTGGCATTAGCTGTCACTTAAACTCTCAATTACCGCATTTATAAGAAACCACTTGCGGAAATGCAGTAAAAACACTTGGCACCATTGATCGCATGTAATCACAAAGCAATTGTTTTCATTTTTATTTTTTTTATTTTTTATTTGCAACGATAACTTTTTTTTTATCTTCCTCACTTACTTGAATGCATTTCACTGCATAGAAATGCCAAAATGAAGATTTTGACAAGTTGTTGTGAGCTTTCGGCGCGATGCATTTTCCAGCAGCTTTCGGTAGTAGCACTCCTCGGAAGTTATGTGGATTGAATTCAATTTTAAAACCGAACTCAGAGCGATTCTTTGGGCTGTCAGAGCTCCACCACCGATGTTCCGCTTTGTAGCGGCGCCAATTCTCAATTGATTTTCTAAATTCAACAGCAAATGGAATGAAAACGACAGCAGCAGTGACGCCGACGGTTTTGCTTTACTTTGGACAACACATACGGCTATACGTCGATATGTACATACATATGTATGTAAGTATGTATGTACTAGTAAGTTCGTACTTACTTACCTATCCATAGATAAGTACCTAACTATACATATATATTTGTATGGATGTACACTAGGGTGGTCCAAAATAAGTAAAGTCGGAATTTTAATGCTCTGACCCCCCAAGATTGCACTATATCGAAAAACTATACTCCTGTTTTTTTATTTTGAAATCAAAAAATATTTAGAGGTCCTCAAAGCGCTCAAAGTTTTCCATATATTTTATATGGGGAACAAACAACTTTTTGTAGAAATGGCATTTAACTCTTGAAAATCAATATTTTTCTTCGAAAAGTTGCATTTTTCCCATATAAAATACAAGAAAAACTTTGAGCGCTGTGAGCGCCCTCTAAATATTTTTTTATATCAAAATAAAAAAGAATGTATATGTTTTCGGTATAGAACAATCCTAGGGGGTGAGAGCATATAAATGCCGACCTTACTTTTCTTCTCATGCACTTTTGGACCACCCTAATGTACACACGTACGTTGTTCTATTCATATTTATATTCCGGAGCGGCTCAGGCTAATAGTCCCTTAAACTGATCATAAATTTTTTAATCACCTTTGATTATTGATCGTATGATATGTATTTAAATAATTTATTTATTAACTATAAATATTTTTTTTACTAAGGTACAGCGTATACACTGACTCTTCCATATACTAAATGAAATACATACTACATACATTGCATTAGACTGTGCCAGAAAAAAAGTTTTCCGTACACCGTCTTATTATGGCCGAACGTAAGGGTAGTATTCTTCATATCTTCGGCATTTACAGTTGGATTTTAAAGTATGATATGTTTACTGATGTTCTTGTCTCAAAGAGAAAATTTTATTGTTCTAACGTTCAGTGATCTCAAGCACCTCGTTTTAAGTACTTAACCACCGGAACTCCGTTCTTACTACTTTAACGTACCACTCTAATGTCAGTAAACTAAAGCTCGCCAAAAATAATCAAACTTTTGCAAAAAATAATTTCGATTATTCAAGTAGAACTATGTACATATATAAAAAAATAATTTATTGCCGAATGTTGTCACCAACAAAAATGTATAGAGGTTCTAAACTTTTTTTTCTTTTAATAGCCTTACTTTAGCCTTAGCGGTGTATGGCGAACTTTTTTTATATTCCTGTTGGGTGGCACGGCCTAATGTATGTACATATGTACATACATACCAGCTTATAGCTTGCGTACCTGTCATATGGCTAACTTTGTTTTACATAAGTGTCGGTTAACAAGTAAAAGGCATTTCCATCTTCTTTAAGCTTTCGAACAATTTTATATACATATGTAAGAGTCACTCAAAAACAACGGTTTAAAAAGCTTCTTCCGTTTTATACGTTTCGGTCGTTTTATTTCATCGACGACAACCAGAGAGAGCTTTTACTCTACACCCGTCCATGGAAAATAGATAGAAAACTTGTAAAGGCTTTTTCCGCAAGATATCTATATTTTGCTCGTTACAATTTTAAGTAAACCAGTCTCGAGCTTTTTTAAAGCACATAGTATAAACCCTCTCCGATTAAGCATATATAGACATCATTGCCCAATAATGACAGAATACCAGATTGCGCCCATCTGAGAGGATTTTTGAGGCCGGTTTTTAATCAATATAAACCAGTGTTGCCCCAAGATAGAGCTTTTACCCTGTTCCTGCGTCAGTGATGCTCAAAACAGAGCCTGCGGGTGGATCTCTTCAAAGCTTTCTGTAGATTTTATATCAGAGATTCGCAGAGAGAGCTTTAACTCTACGCGCGGCTATATAAAATGTGTAGAAAGCTTAAAAGAGCTTTGCCCGCGGGCAAGGCAGTGCCCATGACCGTTTTATATGGACGCGCACAGAGTAAAAGCTCTCTCTGTGCATCACTTGTCTACGTGCATCGCAATGCCTTCCACTCTTACAGAGCTTTTTTGTATAGAGGTTACGTACGATGTATCAGGTAATCATCTCTAAAACAGACTCTTGCAGAGAAATATTCGCAACGATCGGAAAGTGTAACAGTGAGCCCATAACTAACCATATTTCAGGCGCAAATCTTCGCTATTGAAATCTGCGCCCGCGAATAACTGCATGAGTACCAAAGGGACCGATATTAGCGTCATTTAAAACCGCCAGGTACTATAAAAAGCCCTAGCATCATGCAAAGTGGCATGAAGATCACTCACAACAAAGTTACGTTTAGGGGCCACCGGCTATAGGGTTTTGTTGGCAAAGAAAAGACTGACCTTCTGGAAAAACGTGGAGCCCAACGGCGACTATAGGGTTCAGAGTATTTCCGTGGACCAACCAAAGGATACACGGCGAAGTTTCTAAGGGCCGTTTGCACCATCTCTGGTTAATTCTAACACCCAGTTAAACGTTAATTCTAACACCCAGTTAGAGACTGAGAACTCTGTCAAGGGACTGCACTGTTAAGGTGTCGACTGGCAAAGTAGTAGGTTTTATAGGCGGGAGTATTATAAATAAGTCGTAGACTCATACATCTTCCTCGCTTCATTAAGAGAGCAATCTTCAGTTTGGTCAGCTTTAAATTTGAAAAAGTTAATACATACATGTGGAACTGTTATAAGACATATAAATATATAAAACTAAGCGCCATAAATGCGCGCCCGTTTGAAACCGCACCTGGCAGCGATTTTAACGCGAATACCGCAACAAAGGTAACAACAGCTTTCGTTATTTATGGCTACTATGTAAATATGTATAGCTGACTGAGTTTTACTGCTGTTTCATATTATATGAGCTGTATTTACTAAAATTTTTGTTTTTAACCTTTTTGTTGCTATTGATAGCAGTTATTGCTTATGTCAAATTCGCAAAATACCGATAACGTTTTTTACGTCACAGCAAATATAGTGGGTCTGTGTGGTAAAAAATATGATTACATTACTTCTAATCTATACCGAAAAAAATATAGGCCCACTTTTTTATATTGAAATAAAAAAATATTTAGAGGTCACTCAAGGCGCTCAAAGTTTTCCATGTTTTTTATATGGGGAAAAACAACTTTGCGTAGAAATGGTGTAGAATTTTTGAAAATAAAATCTTCAAGAGATTTCAAATTACAATACCCAATTGTTTCTTTAACCATTTTTTATGGTAACTATATTTTATTGGTCCGCCAAAATCCCCAGAAAATACAATGGGGGACCAATTACAAATCCCTAGTATTAAAATTTTTTTAAATAAACAATTGGATATTAATGTTGGGAGTCTCCTGAAAAAAATACTGATTTTCAAGAATTCTATACCATTCCTATGAAAAGTGGTTTTTTCCCCATATAAAATACATGTAAATATGAGCGCTTTGAGCACTCCTTAAATATTTTTTGGTTTCAAAATAAAAAATATGGGAATATTTTTTCGGTATTGAACAATCCTAAGGGGTGGCGGCATTAAAATTCCAACTTTACTATTTTTGGACCACTCTAATGTACGTATGTATTTACTTGGTCGATTTGTTTAAACTAAAGTTGGAGAAGAATTAACTTCCCCGTTGCTCTCTCATTTCGAACTGAATTATTTTGCATAACAAGCGTCAGAAATTTTTCCTGTACAAACAATGTATGTATGCACATTGATACATACACACTAGGGTGATTGACTCGGTTTTTCCAAACCGGTTTCCACCGGTTTTTTTTGAAATCTTGATTTTTCGTATATCGAATAAACAGGATTTTTTTTTATCGAACACACCGGTTTTTTTTTCATTTCATACAAGCCTTGACCTCTCAATAAAAGTTTTGTGTTTTTCGAAGTTTTCAAGGCTTTATCGAGTTTAATGGAAACTCCTAAATAGTTTTGAAATGAAGTCCTAGGTTATTTGGGGATGAACAGTTTAACAAATTTGATTTCGATAAATGAATGTTTGGCGCTTAAACGTTTTCTACGTGTCGCATTCTGATCTTGATGTTGTAACACAAATGGAGAGATCCATACTTTTACTTCACCTCCGAATAAGCTTTTTCCGCTGTTTGAGAAAAAAAACTTTTTTCGGAAATCAAACCATGGATATCCCGAGTAGCAGTGGGCACCTCTGAGCACTCGACTACGGCGGCAATAGCACTACTCAAAACCGAAAAAAGTCAGAAAAAAAAATGCAATAAAATATTAAAAAATGTAAAATAAGACCAACGTGACTTTTTCACTGATTTTTATTTGGTTTTCTTTTGTTCTAGAAAAAACTTGGAACTTATTTTGCTTTGCTTATTTCTAAATAATTGTTATTGTTAATAGTTTTTTGTAATTTTTGGTCATGAATTTATACCAACATAAGCATTTTCATTGTATGAAAACTTTGTAAAAGGAATCCGTTTTATCCGGTTTTTCCTAAATTTCAACATCAGGCACCAGTTTTTTCAAACTCGAAAACCGGGTTTGAAAAAATTTCGAACAATCGAACACCCTAATACATACATTCATATGCATGGATTTATTTGAATTCGTATTGTTGAATTCACAGAATCTTTTTCGGAAGCTTCAACACTTCAACACTTTCATCAAGAAGTTTCTATTCGATTTTTAATTTCTGCATTTGTATTTCATTGAGGCTGAAATTTGTAATTTTTGTATTCTCCAACCCACTTTAGAGTGCACACTTAATTTGCATGCAAAGCAAACCATTAACGTTTACTTCTCTGTTGAGGAATAATTCAATAGCTTGTATGTACTATGGGGTTCGGTACACGCGGCTGAGTTAGCTTAGATACCTTCAATCGAGCTTGATGATTCAATTACTGTATGTCTGTATGTATATATTTTGTTATTTTTTTATTTTTGTTTTTTCACGTGCTGTCTAAAGACATGGTTCCTTATCAGTATTAATTTATTTATTCATTTAATTTTATGTTACGAATTGAAGTAACTATTTACTAATAAAAAAATGTTCTTATTTAGGGCAATTTATTTTAAATCGCGAAATTTCGACAAAATTTGAACTTTGGCCACCAGCTATAACTCAGCAAGTTCATGGATTTATATGAATAGGTTGCAATATCATGTCAAATTTATCAGCTTTCCAGTCAAAGTTTTGTCGAGCTTTAAACCTCGCTAGCAGCCTCTTAAAATTTGTTTTAAATTTAAAAATTTCGTGAATGTCTTTATCTTGTGTGGAGAGCGTACAAAATTAAAAAGTTGCTATTATTAAGGACCACCCTAATACACATCGATATAAACGAAAGACAAAAACCAAATAGATCTGGTTGTGATGGAAGAAGAGCACACTTCCAGAGTTTTGTATACAATACAAGAAAAGGGCTCCGTGAATTATAATAAATGAATTTAAACCGCCGTTGAAATTGTTAATTCAAGAGGTGTTAATTTCATAGAGCCATCTGAAGCTGTATTTAGGAAAAAAATTAATACATATTTACATTAGAGTGCGCCTCTTTTTTCAACTTTTACCCACAAAGCAAGACTCCCCTTCGAAAATTTTTCAAATCGGATAATGAAAAGACTTGCCTAAGAGCCCTAAAGCCTCTATAACTACCAAAGCGGACGAAGTGGAAATGGCGTAGACATATTTAAGATCAGCTTGCACGAATCTAATGAGTGATGCAAAAAAGAATTAGCTACAGGTCGGCCATCTTGATCTTGTTAATGCATCAGCAGTACATAGAGCCAAGGAGAATGGTATGTATGCCATTATTTGCTTGTAACAGAAGAATCGGTATTGAAGCTTATTTTTAAAATCATTCCAGGCCACTAAGAAATGATTTTTGATAACACAAGTACTGTATACATTTTTACAAGTTCAAGGCAACATAAACGTAGCCTCAGCGTAAGTCCAAAAATACGCATTACAATTCTGTTATCAAACAAATATTATTGCATACATAAGTATGTATTTTCATTAAGATCAGCAATACGTTTGTATAAATAGGATTTACCTTAACATAGAAGATCAAAAAATACTCTTATCTTTAAATTATTAGCCCCCCTACAGCGCTACGATTTTCTAAAAAAAAAGTTGTGTGGATCCGATGCGCGACTGAAGTGAAACTTTTTCTTTCGCATGGCGGCAAACCGCCAAAATTTAATCCTCTTTAATAACCTAAAAAATATTCCAAACCTTAGTCACAATTATCGCTTACCTATGTGCCAAATTTCATATAGACCTTTGTCGAGCCGTTTTTGCGTGGTGAGAAGTCTCGCACGGTTCGATTTCTGTTATTTTGAAATACCCTGTACCGATAAAAAGGTTCTAACTTCAAAAAATAAAACGTTATTCCATATCTACAGGCCAAGCTCTTTACTTTTGCTAGTTTTACTTTTGATTTATTCTCTTTTCTTTTATTTTTTTTTCACATAATTTATTTTGTTATCATTTTTAAAATTCGAAGGAACGGTGCCGGTTTAATTACCTGCACTGAATATGCCTTCGCGTGTTATATATAAATTTCTAGTTGTTATTTTAAATATGAAACCGAACTGGAAGGGGTATATGGTTCAGCGTTATGAGAAGGCTTTTGTAGCCCTATATACTTGTAAAAGGGTCATAACCAAGAAATTCTTTTGTATGGAGTGATCGTATGGTGTCCTGCATTAGAACAAGAGGTAAACCTCAGGCTATTCACCAATATTTATTAGATTTTTGTCGCTTGAGAGAGGCATCCCAGTGGCAACCTGAAGTCGTGGGACACTCTTGTATATTAAATAAATTTTGCTTTATTCCAAACAGTACAAACGGCTGTGCTTCGATTTCGGTTCCGGAAAGCAGTTTCAGCCCAAGAATCCCAAGCAGGGAGGAGTGGAAAGAAGATATTAGCACTCCACCTGATAGTATTGGCATCTATACAGATAGCCCGAAATTCGACGGTAAGGTGGGAGGAGGCGTTTTCTCACGAAATCCTCCTCTGTAAATCTCTTTTAGGATTCCAGACTACTGCAGCGTATTTCATGCTCAGGTTTCAGCTATCATGGATGCTGGCGAGAAGCTTAGAACCGAAATCCTAAGGATCAATTATGGTGCTAGCCAGACCTCAATAAAAACTCTGAGCTCCTTTACGTTTTACTCAAAGAATGCGCTAGACTGCAGGAGATGGCCAAGCAGAACAGACTCACAGCACTTGGGTCCCTGGTCATAAATGGAAACTGCATAGCAGATGAACTTGAAAGGTAAGGACCAACCAAGCAAATTCTTCTTGGCAAAGAACGCATTGGTATACCATTTGCCACTTGCCAGCTGCTACTAAGTGAATGTGCATATAAACAGGAAAGAAGAAAGATGGACTCAAAGTACGACTTGTCGAATTTTCAGGCAGATGTGGTCTAAATGGTCTAAATGGGATCGAAAGCGGTCACGAATTGTATACTCCTACATTTTTTTTTTTTTGTTAAATAATAACATTAATAATAAACAATAAATAAACAAAAGAAAAATTGTCAAAACTGGTTAAGATTTCCCTATTTTTTCTTGCCACTGTATACAGTTACATTGTCCACCACCGTCTTCTCCTCTTCTCGAAGGCGGAAAGATCTTGAGGTGGAAATTTCCAACCAAAGAAAACCAAATTTTTCTTTAACTATCGCAGTGATCTTGCTCATTGCTGTGTGAGATTATTGTTTGACGTTTTTTCATAGCTAAACCAAGCCCATATCCTCTTCAATATTTTATGTAAATCCACATTCGTACGTATGTATATGATATACATATATATAGGTGTTCACAATCGCAGCACATGATACTGATAACTGCCTGAAATTTCTTAGTTTTTATTTGGGAAACCGCAAATTACTCGCTTATCAGTTGTGGAATTATTTAGCAGGTGATAATATAGCCAATGTTATCAAATAAAGCTAATACCAAAATCGAGCCAAACGATTATAAATAATGTTAAATAGCTAACTGCTTCAGTTGTCTAAAGCGTAACTTAGAAATCCGCTGGCTTATTAGGTTGGTGCAAAACTTTTTTCCAGCCAACCCCTAGAACTGAAGAATATCGAAAATAAAAAGACCCATATTTTTAATTTCAAAATAGGTTAATATTGGTGGAGTGCAATAATGTCCGCGGAAATAACGCCCATGTGCTTCATTTCCTAAAAAAAAATAAACAAAGCCCGCGGGCGCTCAAAAATTGAAATGAGGGAATAATAGTTGGCCAAGTTTTTTATCATTCTTAACATCCTATATGACAAAGTTTAGGTCACCAAAATATTAGACTGGTTTCGTTATGAGATATTTATGATTATTTTTACCTGATTTCAAAGATATGAAACACTCTACTGTGCGCCTCTGCGGAAAAGTTATGCTATAACCTTCAAGCTTTCTAGCTTCTTAGCTTTTAAAATTTCGAAAAGAGGGGCAGAAGACTTTGAAGCTCTCATTATTCCCTACAAAATAAGGGAGTAAAGATACGTCCGGAACGCAACTGTCTCCAAGTTTTTATTTTTCCTAGAGTAAATAAAAAGGTTGAACGCATTTCATGCCTATCGCTTCTTTCGAACCCGAAGTAATGATAGAGTCGTGTGTTCAAAATAAAGTTACTACCCTGCAGGGATAGCTAGTTGTTATGAACTAGAATACTACCACTTAAGTTTTCAACACAACCAGTTCGTCGTCCATTCCGTTTCCCAGATAGCGAGTGGTATTTTTAACATGGGGATGTTCATACTAAAATTTAATTAGCTACAAGTTTGTTGTTTTTATTTGTTATATTTAATTGTTTATTAGAAACATATTAGCGGATTTTTTTTCATTCCGAATTCTTATTTTTGCGTGCGCTATCTGAAAATTTAAGATAGATTGCTGAAATGCTGCCACAATTATTTTTTTGTGACCGACAGCGAACTTTTTTTATGGGACCAAAGGCAAAAACATTCGTTTTGTTTGTCACAACCTAATGTATATATTATTTTTTATGTATTTTTAGTTCATGTTTTTCTCTAAGTTTGTATTTTATTATATAAATAATATTTTTTTTTTGAATTTTTATGGCATTTAAGTACATATTTAATTTTTTTCCCCCAAATAAAATTAAATTTATTTTATTTACCTAACCACCTCCAATCCGATNGCCTAATGTATATATTATTTTTTATGTATTTTTAGTTCATGTTTTTCTCTAAGTTTGTATTTTATTATATAAATAATATTTTTTTTTTTGAATTTTTATGGCATTTAAGTACATATTTAATTTTTTTCTCCCAAATAAAATTAAATTTATTTTATTTACCTAACCACCTCCAATCCGATTCGAACCTGCGCTCTCAGAGCCAGAAGCTGTAGTCTTCTCGCAACGCCACAACCGACATTTGTGAGGAAAACCATTAACTTCGGTTTAGATCGGCTTTGGCAACTCAAAAGCAGATGTCGCATAAGCTGTTCGAACTGTTGTACTGTGGTAGGCCCACCGCCTCAGCTCATGCCAGTTAACACTTTTTGTGTGTGATGAGTATGTACTACGTGACTATTCCTGAACTCGTAAAATTTCTTGCAGGGTAGCATTTGTATGATGTATATACATAAGTACGCAATTATTGCCTAAAATTATGCACTGTTTTTTTAATTATTTTCTATTTTAGTTAAAGTCAGTAGTTCTTAATCTTTTTTCATTTGTAATTTAAGTAAAAAAAATGCATAAACAAAAATCTATTTCAAAAAACATTGATAAAGAAAGAACTACTTTTATAATATGAATTAAAATAGGACACAAAACCAACGCGTAGAGCAAGTGGACCCGCCTGTATCATAAAAAAAAACCTGCAAATCTTAAAGCTTGACTGCCACTTCCAAATAATTCGTAATAGTTAGGACAATTTTGGAAAAAAAACGCGCAATTATTGCCTAAAATGAAGAAAAATAGGACGATTGCTAAACTTTGCCTTACTTATAACCTACTGTTAAACTTTTACGTAGAAAAACCTTTGGGCTCATTCCGAAAGTCTCGTCAATCTTGTGCGTAGGTATAAACTAGAAATGTTCGCGGGATATTGGGACCCACGGTACTGATGTCAAAATGGCCCGGATAAAAATTTTGACGGGTTACCTTAAGAATTAAAGGATTCAGATGCTGAGATTCAGTTCAAGCAAGAGGTCTTCTACGTTCTGTAGGATTGCCTTATTGGATACATTACGAAAAGATTTTAAGCCAACTAGAAATTTGGTTCAAGTGTTCTAGAAATAAAGTCAGTTAAATGAAGAAAACTTGCAGAAGCAAGAAGCATCTTTCTGCGAGGCTTAGACAGATAGATAACAAAATGAGGTATGCACCGCAACTCAGAGATCTACTGCTGCTCCCCGTCCTCTTCACAATACTTCCTCTAAGCCTACAACCCTGAAGAATAGCAGCAGCGCCTTTGGGGGTAGGGAGTGAATGTGCTCAGGCAGTGGCCACATCGAGCTTTCTGTGCGGCTTACGAGGTGGACGTTTCTATCAATTTGATCGAAGAAATTGGACATTTAAGGACTATTCACGAAGCAAATATAATTCGCTTACCTCCAGTCCAACTATTTAACACGTTGCCGAATTGAAGATGAACGTATTATTCCCTGATATTTGCGTATCACACCGAATTTTCGGCAATATTCTAGTAACTGTTGCCGAAGACGGACATTTTTACATCTAATATTCAATAATTCAATCTATAATGAAACAAGAAAGTTTAACTAGATTCGCAACTTTGACTTTGGAATCATCCTGATTGTGAATCCGCCATCTCGAATTTTTCTCATCAAAAAGCCCAGTGTTTTTTTTTAACTAAATACGAATTTGAATAGCTATAGTTTATTGAATTTGCAAGCCTATTCTCAACGTTGCCGCTTTGTCACGGAAAATTTTTATTAGAAAAAACTGAAATAGGAACACTTTGGTCACCGCCCAATATGCACAAAGCAAATTTATCCATTCTTTGAGAAATTCTTGATTCTTAAGGGGTTGTACAACATTGTGCTACGACGTTTTCTTCAAGGTTTCATTAAAACTGGATTAAAGTTTGAATTCAAATTCTTGCAAAACTCAGATTATTTTGCATACCAAAAATGTGCCCTCTTTTTTGAAAATCGTCGTTGGTTCTTCAATTGAAGCACACTTAAACAAAAAAAATATTTCAACTTTCCGGGGGCTCGGCATGGTTCTCCATAGTCCGGACGGCCTCATTTATTGAAAAATTTAAGTTTAGAACTATGTAATCTCATAATTTAATTTGAAGTTAAAGTTTTACACCTCTAAAACAAAAAATTACCATTACCAACGGTGACTTATGCGATGTGAGTCCAAATTGAGGCAGGCTTTCGAATACCTCGCGGCGACTAGTTGAAACAGAGATAACGACAAATAACCCAAACAAAACTGGTTTATTGAGACGCAAAGTTTCAAGTAGGAAATATACACAGAAAGGTAATTTTGTTGTAGAAGGTTCAGAAACTGTTGAAAAATGTCTCACTTTTCGAATAAAGTAAAACACAGAATTTCGAAACATGGTGAACTTATTTTTCTTCTTATCAATAAAAATGGTTATGTATATTTTTGTCATAAATAAATTAAAATTTTTTTATAAATCACATAATCGTTTAAAATCCTGAAGTGCTATTAATTTAACAGAAATAACTCATCACTGTAGTCCAAGCGACCACCATTGTTAGCATCACAGCAGAATGAGTGAAGGTGGACATAGCACCGCCGCCACTACCGCCACTACCACCACTACCACCGCCACCAGTGCTATTACCAGAACCAGTGCTATTACCAGAACCAGTGCTGTTACCAGGTCTCGTGCTGTTACCGCCCGTATTAGTACTATTACCAGTACTCGTTCCGTTATTTACAATTCCACTGCTTTCCGTTACATTATCCACCCAGTTTGCCCAGTAGACAAGATCGGTGTAAACGCCAGGCAAACGAGGTTGAGCACAGCCGATGCCCCATGAAACAATACCGGTCAGTTGCTTATTACAGACCAGCGGACCACCCGAATCGCCGTCACAGGCATCACGTTCGCCATTCATGTAACCAGCACAGATCATACCCTCGCGTACGAGACCCTCATCAAAGTTACTCTCATTTCGGCAGGTGTTGAAATCAATGATGGGTAAATTAACCGATAATAACTCAGATGCCAAAGTTCCCTAAAACGCAAAAACAACTCAGAAAATAACACGTTATGATAAATAGTAAAAAATGTGAATGACGAAAATAAATTTAAAGGCCATGGAAGCTTTTATGAAACTTTACATACATATGTACACTGCCAGCAAAAAGTATTGGCACAGCAAATTTTTCACAATATATGTAACAATTTTTTTTTTGTAAAATTTTTCTGATAATTTTTTATAAAAATATAGTTTATTCTACAACAAAAAACATAAAAATATAATTTTCAACTTTTTAATCAGATTTTTTTTTTTTTGAATTTTTAGAGTATGCAGTTTTGCAGCCCATTAAATTCTAGCAAAAATGCAAGTGCGGAGTTAATCAAAAATCGCATTGATTTTTGATAATTTTTTTTTTTGTTGAAGGTGTTTTGCATTTTTCCATATAAAGTATTTGCGAAAAAATTTGCTTGTACGGAAAAGACTGCGTGAAAAAATTGCCAAAAATCAAGGGTAACTCCTAGCTATTTAAAACTTGAACTTTATTATAATAAAATTGATTTGGGCTACAAATCTACATGCTCAAAAAAAAATCTAAAAAATCTGATTAAAAAGTTGAAAATTTGCATTAAAATTTGCTGAATTTTCGTGAGCTTTGCACGATGTTTAGGAATAATATTTTTTATGCTTTTTGTTGTAGAATGAACCATATTTTTATAAAAAATTGGGGGAAAAATATTAGAGAAAAAATTGTTGAATTGTGAAAAATTTGCTGCGCCAATACTGTTTTGCCGGCAGTGTATGTATGTAGAACAATAAAGTGAAATAATGGAAAGCACTTAACGGTATATACGTATGTAAGTGCATTATAAAGATAACTATTGTCAACTGTTTATATGGTTAATGATTATAGGTCGTTCATAAATATTACGGAGTGTAAATTGATTAGGGGTCTTCCCTTAAACTCGTAAAAGCCTCGGAAACCTCCTAAAGCTCGTAAACCTCCAAAAGCTCGTAAATTTACGAGCCTCGTAAAAGAACTGTCAAAATTTGTATGGAACTCTATTTACGAGCAACTCGTAAAATTACGAGGCAAATTTGATGCGCAAATAACCTCGTAAACTTCAGTGTTGCCGAGGGGCCGAAATTTTTATACTATGACAAAATAATGAAAATAAATTTAAAAAATATTAAGCTAATAACATGAATAAATTTCATCCGCCAACTGTATAGACTTAGATTTTCTGCTAATTTTCGGCATTTTTTTTTTTTTTTGTATTTTAGCCAAGAGTGATAGAGACAAGATGGCGGAATGTTATGGAAAATACTACGAAACATAAATTGTTTCACAAAATCCTGGTTGATCTGTCAAACTGTCACTTTACGCACCTATTAACACCTTTTCACGAAGGGGGCGTTCCCATAAAAGCTTCGTAAACTTACGAGTTTTACACAGTTTACATGTTTAATGTACAGTTAAAAGCTCTCTTACTTTTTCGGTTCGTCCCCAACCGGTTGCCTGACAGACGGTACCTGCCGCTACCGGCGTTCTAGCTCTTTCAATTGTTTCAATAGTAGGATGCCGCTCAGGCACAGAGGCATTTAAAAACACTACCGCAATATCATTCTCATATGTGGATGCATTGAAAACATCTATGCCGAAAACGATACGCGCAATATCGAAGTGGAGCGTATTTTCCGTGCGCACAAAACGGTCCAAAGTACCCGCAACAACGACAAACTCAACGGCAGAACGATAGGAGCCATTATTGATCTCTTGACTAAGGGAATAATGAAAAACGAATAAAAGTGTTTTCAAAACTAATTAATATCAATTCAAATTGCACACTTCAAAATCTCACTCACTTCACAAAACAATGCGCCGCTGATAGCACCACATTCGGTTCAATTAACGAACCACCACAAATGTGTCCAGCACCAAAGTAAAATTGATCGACACTACGCCTTCTGATTGACACCTGATGTTTGGTGGCATCTAAGCTGGCCAAGGTGCCATTGATAATGCGCCCGCCAAGTTCTTTATCGCCATTAGCACTTGAAGCGCCGGCTATATGGAAAAAATAACTGTAACTATGCAAACACTAGCAGTCAATAATTTAGAAGCACTTCACGCACCTGCGTTGTGTATGGAAAATGTGACGCAAAATAAAATCGCTATGCTCGTCAAATCGCAAAACGCCATCCTTCAGCAGCTCAGTTGCCCTGCTTATCAGATAATTATCAAATCTAATTCGATGGAGCGAAGTAACTTTTTCGTTCGATTAAAATCTTTCGTCCGCACAGCGCGATGTTAAACAAATTAATGATAGCCAATTCGATGCAAATAAGTTAGTTTAAAGAAAACCCACAAACTTTACGAGCGATTATCTAATCTCAGCGACGTAACTTTTCGAGATATCATATGCATATACAGTTACTCTCGTAATCGATCACTCGCTGTCGGTACTGAATTAAAAAAAAAGACTATTTTCATATAACGTGCCTGAAAAAGTAGATGTCTGAAACGACATAGTAGTACACTAGGTTCAAACATAAAAAATTCGTATCGAACTCGAAAGACGTGGAGCCAATTCGCTCATGTTGGGATAGACATGGCACTCCTCCAGTGTGGATACTTATATGCAAACCGTGGGACCACATCTCACGTTCAATACGTGTCACCGCCAAAGAAGTAGTCGAATTTCCGCGAGCCCGAAAGAACAACTGTTAAGACGAGGAAATGTTGCGCCGTTGCAGAGAAGACGACCGCAACAGAAGAGGGATTTATTTTCCGTAATAAAAAAGATACACCAAAATATGTGAGTGCGAACAGCTTGAAATGCTGTCCGGCATAAAAAGCGCAGGAAATTTGTGTCAGAAAGTTAGGAAACTTACGGATGGATTCAAGACTGGGGACCTAGTAACCAATGCCAACACAATACTTAATTAATTCGGGGGTGTTTCTTTGGGACCCCTGCACAAACTACTCTTCCCGTTGAACTGCCATTCAAGGTACCAACATCACGGGTTGGTTGGCCCACAAGATATTTTATGACGATTACTTAGATGCTCATCTCGTCATGTGAGTTGATGCATGTGGCTTGAACACATATCTTCTGTTAGTACTCACTTTACGTTTACACATAAGCCAGTATGTCGTTGTCCTGCACTATATTTTGTGTCTCAGGGACGTAGCGGGGGCAAAAGAATATTATGTGTTCCGCGCTTTCCCTCATACCTGTGCACTTAGGACAGTACGGGGAGTCGTAATGCCAAAATCTCTTGAGATACTCACGATAAAGCCCTTAGCCCGAAAGAAACTGGGTTAAGTGAAAACTGGAGTCTCCATCAGGCCTATTCAGTCATTTTTCAACGCTCGGGTTGGTGGTCTAGGACCACCATTAGGCATAATTTTTAGCAAGTATGCTTGAACATTCGAAGCCCTTTTCAAAGCATACTCGAGGTGGGTCTTAAAGATAAATCGACCAACAATTATAAAACCCAGACACGTAATTGCGGGCTTGGATGTAGTGGATTCTGAACGAACACTAAAAGTTTGTGTTTCTGTGGCTTTCCGGCTGCTTATTAGAATGGCCTCTGCTTTATGATCAGCGGGGCTTAAATTTCTAGACGTAAGCCACTCTTTGACACTTTTTATAGTCTCGCTAACTTTACTCTCAGTCTCCTGAATATGTTTCGTTACATCCACCACGGCGATATCATCTGCGAATATTAGTCCGAGAACAGATGCCTGAGGCACCTCCGCCACGTACCTGCATTCCACAGAGCCACTATTAATTATGTCTAAGGACGACCGAGATTTTCTGAAGCCAAACTGGTAAAAAACCTTTATCTTCTGCGATCGCCGTGAGTCTTTTGCAGATAATTTTTTCAACGATTTCCCCTAATGTGTCCAGTAGGCATAAAGGACGGTAAGACGAAGACTCTCCCGGCGGTTTATTTCCCTTTGTTAACAGTACTCTTCGTTGATAAATAAATTGAAATTCAAATACCAGTTGTTGAACTTTCCAGGTATTCCGTCAGGCTAAGGAGTTTTCCCCATCTTTAATATTTGTGCAGCTAGCCTCATCTCCTCATTTCCTCATTTTTTATTAGGGACGTGAACCGGATGAAAAATTTGGTCGAATTTCATTAAAAGCGGATAACATTTCCATTCGATTCCCAAGTGTGGTAGCCGTGAAAATTTTCATATATATACTTTATATATATAGTATGATCAAAAGTGAGCGGCACTGTATATGATTAAAAACCTAAGTACTTCAACATGGTTGTCTTGGATTGATTTCCCTGTAATTGAGTAGTTCGCTGGAAAAAGACCTTCAAGAATATGTGGGATTCCCTATCGTTGTTTAGATGTCAAGTAAGTATATTTTGTAGTCTTTATTTATGTATCTTTGTGTGATATATGTTTATAGATCGGTTCGACTTAAATGCAAAATGGGGCTGTAAAAGCACTTCTGCTTTCTTAGACTGGAGTATACGAACACGCCAGTCGTCGATAAAACTGCTAAACTATTAATCCTAGGTTAATTATATCGCGATCTTCATTTGCATACAAATTTACGATCATTTGAACTAATGTACTTAAAGGTTGCGCTTCGCTGTCGAGAAGCGTCAGTTATTGAGAAAATTTGTTTATATACCTTTATTTCGCTTCTATCATTCTTCGAAGACCGTAACGACAGATGAATCAACAGGTGATGTTGCACCCTTGTTTTACTTTCCTCCGTCCTCATATATAGCGCTGTCCTGTCAAATACTTTCACCAAAAACTACAAAATTACCATACCAACTCGCTTTAAACATTTATGTATACTCATAGCTCCAAACTCGAAATAAGCACTGTTGTACACTTGTAAATTTCTGGTACACCTCATCATACTCGAGAGACAACTGCGATACTAAGGATCGGATGTAATTTTTTAGTTTTAATACGCGTAAGCGTATATTTGACCGCCTGGATCGGGGCTGTACGTTAAGCACTCTAAAATTGCGCACATCCCATTTCCAATGACCTGGCTGGCTACCTGTCCAAGAGGAAGTCACAGATGATCGGTGGCGCTCCCAGTCGCTCTCTAGCCGTTGATATCGTGCCAACTCATCAGCCAAACAAGATCAACAAGGGTACAAATTACAATGACCAATTTTGGGCGCAACATCACTGATCGCAGGGCCCTCATTGCCGCTTGGCTATCGGATAAGATGCTTACATCTTCTTCACTTCACACTCTTGAACAGTGCTTCTTTAGTGACAGCCAATTCTGCCTAAACATAATGCTAAGGAAGAGCTGATGTCAACCGCTCAAAGAAGCTTCTATACAATCATGAAAAAGTACTCTGCTTCCCCAGCCACATCGCCCCACCCAGTCATTGCTTGAAGGAAAGTTTGTTGCTATTTTAGAGACGAAGTTATTGGTGTAATCAGGCAGGCAACCGAAACTTTTAGGCATTTCAAAGCATCTAAACGCTGAGCTTATAATAAGCCATCCCGTTTTCCTGAGCCTGATTGAAGCCCGTAATGCGACAGTGTTGCCTGCAAGCTTTCCACGATGGCTTCCTATTTAGGATCAGCACGTTATTTACGACCACTTTTCAGAGTATAGGTGAAAGCGCATACCTTAGGGATTGCTTCTGTATGTAGACCTTATGAATGTTCTTATATTTTAATACGTCTATATATACATACACACATCAGTTTTGTTTTAAACAAAATTTTATCTATTCATAAATAAAGTCCCAAATACAGTGAGAAACACAATAACACCCGAAATATGACTGGAGCTTGGTGCACCATTAAGACGTGACTCTATCCAATTCGACCAGTAGGAAACATTTGTGTAAACACCTGGTAGTAGCGGTCTAGCACAACCAATACCCCACGACACAATGCCAGCCAATTCTCGATTACAAACAAGTGGACCACCAGAATCACCGCCGCAGGCATCCCGCTCGCCCTCCGAATAGCCAGCGCATAACATACCTTCACGAATCAAGCCCGCGCCGAAACTCATATTGTTCGCACAAATATTGAAGTCTACGATGGGCACATCCACCGTCATCAAATAGTCGGACAAGTAACCCTGAGAATTGATAATGAAATTGACAATAAAGTGAGAAAAATGAGTTATTGGTAACTTACATCTTCAGTTTGACCCCAACCAGTCACCTGACAAACGGTGCCCGTAGCCACTGGTCGAGTAGTTATGTCAATTGTCTGAGCTCTAGTGTAGTTCGCTGGTACTGAGTCATTCAGGAACACCAAAGCTATGTCGGACTCAAAGGTGGTTAAATTAAAAACGCTTATATTTAAAACGATTTCCTTCACTTCAAAAACAAGTGTATAGTTGTTGCGCTCGTAGCGATCCAAATTGCCCATAACCACAATGAAGTCCGTTTCTGGGCGGAACGTGCCATTGTTGATATCATAACTGTGCAATGGAAAGGTAGAACACACATGTTTTTTTTATAACTTAACTTATTTAACTTACTCGACAAAGCAATGCGCTGCCGTAAGCACTACGTCGGATCTAATCAACGAACCGCCACAGAGGTGACCTGTGCCAAAAAAGTAACCATCATTGCGCTTTGATCGTATTGAGACCTCATGTTGCGTGGCATTGAATTGTGCCAAGGTGCCATTGATAATGCGGCCATTGTGTTCATAGGAGACTTGGTGATCGCTTGGTTCTGCCGCTGAATGCAAAATTATTTATTACATAATAGCACTAGTTTTCTTTTTTGATGATATCACCGTGCGACAGTAAATTTTACACACAAAAAAATTAAAATATTCGCGAAACTATTGCTAAATTATAATAAGACTGCGTACTTAGTTTTTCTCTCTGACGTCAGGATTTTTTTTAAGGACTGTAAAATTTAAAAAATATCATTATTTCAAAAAATTATTTAAAAAATTCCTTGCAATGTAGGATAACAGTAAGGGTATCATATAAAAGAAAAAATTCAGTAGAATTATAATAGAATAAATTTTTTGTAGTGCATGAGGACAAATGGGCATGGAAAATGTCCTTTACAAATTTTGTCCCTAAATATACTTGAAAATTTGCAATTTCTTTTTTAAATTTTTTTTTTAATTATTGTTTGAGGACTAATATACGCACGACCTCATCATCGAATTTCGTCCTGCAAACTTTATTAACTTAAAAAGATCAAATTTATTAAAACCGCATTTTCAATGCCTATTCGTCCTTTTAAACCAAACAATTTTTGTGTTTATAAATTAAACAAAATTTTCTCTTTCATTTGGTACTCACATTGTTGTTCTACATTGCACTGATTTTTTTAAATAATTTTTTGAATTAATCACATCTTTAAAATTTCAAAGTCCTTTGAAAAAAAAATCCTGCCATCAGAGTGAAAAACTAAAAGCGCAGTTTTACTATATTTGGCCCATAGTTTCGTGAGTATTTATATCGATTCTTTCGCGTGTTTTGAATTTTTTTTTTTTGTTTTTGTCGCACGGTGTATTAGAAGCACATATTTCCAAAAAAACAAAAACTCACATGTCAACTGTACAAGCACTAAGGTACACAAAGTAAGCAAAATTATAAAATTCCTGAACATATTCGAAACAGAAAATTCCCCAAATTTTGCGATAGTACTTAAATCTATTCTTCCCTCTTCGACAATACCTTCTTGTTCAGGTGTGTACCACAAGAAGTTATAAAATGAAATGCCTTCAAGGCTCGGGAAAAACGTGTTATTTGGTTTCGGGGAAAAGCCCCAGTGTATGTATATTTTAATCTAATCAAAAATATTAATTTCTGTTTATGGCACGACAGATTTATTTGACATATCAATATTGGCTGTTCATGCGTTTTTGTTTTCAATGTTAATACACAAATCAATTTCAATGCTTTACCAAGACGCCAGGAGGAGGGGTGTTTTGAGGGCTGGAGCCCCGCGATGATGGTCCTACTTTGCACATTTTTAATACCAACTTACCTGGTAACATATACTTTAGAAGAGTAACTGAACGTACGAACGCACATTAGGCCGGTCCAAAATTGTATTTTCCAGACACCTCCAGAACTGAAGATTATCGAAAATAAGGAGACTCGATTTTTTACTTTGAAATTGGTTAACATTTAAATGATGATGTAGTTTTTAGTTAGATGCGGAAGTAACAGAACAAGAGAGAACGCGACCTGAAAGATCATTTGTATCTCTTAAAGAAATAGTTGCGAATTCTTTATAATAAAGGGTCCGACCATTGAAGCTTTGGAATGGATACATCTTTATGTGGCCAAAGCCGGACAGTGACAGTGAATATACTCTATGGTCACACCTATTCGGTGCAAGTGGAATCGCAATCGGTTGTGACCAGTCACGTATCCTTTCTGTTGAAATGGTAGCCAAAGAGTCTGGCCTATCTATGGCTTCCCACCGCTCCCCAGTGCTAACTGCGTCTATAGTGTACCCACTCTTCGCGAACCAACGATCCTTCTCGCGCCAACTCGTCGGCGACCTCATTGCCTTCGATTCCGCAATGGCCTGGTAGCCAGGACAGTGTTACCATGTTTTTGGCTGCCAAAATTTGTAACGTGTCAAAGCAGTGTCTTACCAGTTTGGATTACAAATGGATGGACCATTTGCCCATGGAAATTAAAAGTTTGGTGCAAAAATACCTGCACCTGCTTGGTCCGCCATCCATGAACCGTCTGTGTACCAGTATACGTATCTAGGATCAAGGGTGCCCATTTGCCAAATTTTCGCGATCGGGGATTATAACTTGGAACTTTCTGCCAAAGCAGATCTCTTTAATCATGGAATCAAAGACTTTTCGGTAGCGTTTTCTCTTTTCCATTTTCTATAATTCTGGGTGTTGCAGCCGGTAAACTGCAATATGTTGATTTTTTTGTGTATTTTTGGAACACCATAATATATATATATAGGTTGTAAAACTGCGCCTAACCACACATCACGAACCCCCTCCTTTTAAGTGTTTTCTGCCTCCTTCCATGTACAATTATTAGGGTACTGAAGTATGTATGTGTGTACTTACTATTTACTTAGAAGCTGACAATAGTTTATCACTTTCAAATTATCTGCCAAATCAACAATTAATCAATGAAGTATACGCATACTAACGAAACATTAAAAAAATATATATATATGTAATTAACTTTCCGCTATAAATAATAATTAAACGACTGTTTGATAAAAATACATACGTCAGTAACCAGAATGTCTACAAGCAGCATGAAAGATGCGGCAAAACTCGAATACAAATACGGTATTTCTCACTTATAAATTTCTGCTTACAGGCACTAGAAACAGTGTAAAAAAATTCCCTATTTTATTAACACAAGCAAGGCTGTTTAAAAACATGAAACCATCTAATAGTACATGTCCTCTTTCATATGGATGTGGCAATATAGAGGGCGCAGGCAGCAACGCCTATTTCCAGCGGGCAAGGCATTAGAGTCTATGAAGTAGTCCTGATCCTAAGGTAGTTTGTTCTATTAAATCCTTCCAAACCTATAAATCTTCGTATCCGGACGGAATCATAAAGAACTATCACCATAATAAATATCCGGCTAACGACCATTTATGGATAGGGCGGTCTCCTCCTTAGCCGTCAACTGTGTGGGTTTAGACCTCGCAAATCCACTATGGACCAGGTATTCACAATACGTCAAATCTTGGGAAAAGATGCGCGAGAAAAGGATCGACACTCACCTTCCTTTTGTCGATTTCGAAGCCGCTTTCGGCAGCACTAAAAGGAGTTGCCTCTACGCCGCAATATCTGAATTTGGTATCCTCGCGAAACTGATAAGGCTGTGTAAAATGACGTTGAGCAATACCACCAGCTCCGTCAGAATTGGGAAGGACCTCTCCGAGCAGTTTTATACCAAACGAGGATTCAAGCAGAGTGACTCCCTCTCGTGTGATTTCTTTAATTTGAAGTTGGAGTAGATAATGAGAGTTGCAGAACTGAACCGCTCAGGAACAATTTACTACAAGAGCGTGCANTATTGGAGTAGATAATAAAAGCTGCAGAACTGAACCGCTCAGGATCAATTTACTACAAGAGCGTGCATTTGCTGGCTTATGCCGATGACGTCGACATCATCGGTAACAAAAACCGCAAAGTCTGTTCTGCGTTTTCCAAGTTGGATTAGGAAGCAAAGCGATTAGGTTTGGTGGTCAATGAGGACAAGACGAAGTATCTCCTGTCATCAAACGAACAGTCAGCACATTCGGACCTTGGAACCCACGTCACTGTTGATAGTTATAACTTCGAGAAAGTGGAGGATTTCGTTTACTTGGCAACCAGCATTAACACCAATAATAATATCAACATGGAAGTCCAACGCAGAATCACTCTTTCTCTTCAAGTGCTACTTTGGACTGGCTAGCCAATTCAGGAGTAAAGGCCTCTCTCGACGTACGAAAACCACCATAAGTCACTCATCATGCCCAATGAGGCGGCTCTTGGAGTATTCGAGAGAAAAATTTTGCGGAAGATTAGCGGGCCTTTACGCGTTGGCGACGGCGAGTACCACAGACGATGGCATGATGAGCTGTATGAGCTTTACAACGATATAGACATAGTGCAGCGAATTAAAATACAGAGGCGGGGTTGTTCTTATGGACTCCGACGCTCTAGCTCTGAAAGCATTCAACCCGCTGGTGATAGTAGAGGAAGTGGCAAACCCCCACTGCGATGGAAAGGGCCAAGTGCAGAAGTACTCAGCTTCACTTGGCATTTCCAGTTGGCGTCAGTTGGCACAGAAAAGAAACGACTGGCATGCTTCGTTTTATTNGGGCCAAGTGCAGAAGTACTCAGCTTCACTTGGCATTTCCAATTGGCGTCAGTTGGCACAGAAAAGAAACGACTGGCATGCTTCGTTTTATTCGGCCAAAAATGCTAAGGTGGTTGCAGTGTCAAATAAGTAGAAGAAGAAATGATAACAAAATCCCGATCTTCACAGAATACACCGAAATGGACATTGGAACAAGATTTCGCGTCTTCTATCAGAAGCCTTCGTTGTAAACAGCCAAACTATCCTAATACGTTAATCCGTAGTATTAGAGAATGCGATTCAACCCATACAACCGCCCCTGCGTTTCCTTTCTTCTGGAGTTGAGGACATGACTAGAGCAGATAGCAACTGCATATATCTGAATTACCGCACTCACTCTGGCCAATGCTCGATGGGCGAGGAACAAGGATCAACAAACCGATTTATGGGCTTATCACCAAAATACTAAAGGTATGTTGGAACATGGGCCACTTGGCCGCCAGGTTCGGAGCACCGCTTAACGATTTCTGTCGGAGCTATAAAAATGAGGAAGAGACATACTCCATTCATCATTTCTGGATTACTTCTTCTTCGAGCGCTTAGACGGCTTAGGAAAAGTCCATAGGTTCTACTAGGATTCGTAAGAAAATCAGGACAGTTTATTAACATGTAGGGACTGATATGGGCAAATCCTCGCCTGGGCAGTACAATGAGCCTGTGTGATCTTCGAATGAAATCTCTAGGTAGAGCTATCTTTGTTTCTTTGCTGTTCTAACCACTAGTGGGTACCGCATTTAACGTTTCGCGCTGGAAAGTTTGCGACTTGAACGCAGCTAACCGTACTTTCGTGTTCAAGCCTAGCCATAGTCAAAGTTAGAAGGATCTCTTACCAGTATTTAACAATATAGAGGCATAATCAAAAATTTACGTTTTTGGAGATTTCAACACAGAATTAATAACCACTTGATAAGGAGAATATGTTCGGCCTAACAGATTACAAAACTTCCGAAAAATGGCGCGTCTTTCCATTTGTCTTTTGGTGTACCCAACTGTATCGATTGATAAAACTTTGATTGCGTTTTCCTACAAAATTAAAATTTTGAAATTTATTATTAAACGCGCTATATGTAGGTCCATTTTTTCGAACTACATGCAATTATTGTGCAATCAAAAGATAACTAGGATCCGACAATGCTAAAACACATTTAAGTATATGGGGCATTTCTCGTCAAGCGGACAGGGAAAGGAAGGGTGATGCTTTAGAAATCCTTCATACTTTGTAGCTTTAACAAACTGCGAGAAACAAAAAAAAATTGGTCGAAGTTTCTCAAATTTTGTTTTTAAACTTTCACTTCCGGTGTGGTATAACAAAAAAATAAATAAATTTGGAAAAAGTGATCTCATTTTAAGAAGCAAGAAATTTTCTCACCAAATCGCGAAGTTTCTTTTTTTTAATTTTTTTTTCCATACGAAAAAATACTTTAGAAAAACCCTAATTTTAATTTTTAGTATTCCTTGGAAGCCCATAACTCGAAAAGTAACCGTCATACAAAAAAAAAAAAGGAACAGTCCAGCGCCTTCGTCTTGGTCTGCAGGCTGTATCGGAGATACAGCCGCTATATTTAAACGTAGAATACGTGGTATGGTTAAGAGCATATCCAAGTCAAAAACGAAATCACACACTAAGAAAAAAAAATTTAAAATCGATTTTTTTTAAATCGATAAAAAAATCGAGAATATCGATAACAAAATCAGTAACAATATCGATAAAAATTTCGATAACAAAATTGATAAAAATATCGATAACAAAACCGATAAAACTATCGGTGACAAAATCGATAAAAAAAATCGACAACTAAACGTAAAAAAATATCGATAACAAAATCGATATAAAATATCGATAAACC
>NW_016160423.1:0-10017 GCF_001687245.7 Rhagoletis zephyria
CGCTGACACTACAGCCAAAGAAGCTGCCCAAGAACCCTTACCCTTCAGTACACATTTTACCAACTATTGGTGCGAACGACTGTGTGTAAGATTCCCTATTAATTAGTCTGTAACCATCGGATGCACCCTGTGGTGTATAAACTTGGCATGTTGGTTGGTTGAAATCCATTTATTATTGTCATTCACATACATACATTGTCAAATCCTTTTTCCTATTGTGCTTTCTTCTGGAATTTTCTGCTGTTCGGAATAAACGTGTTCGCAAAGGTGTAAGCTGATCTTTTTACTTGACATAATTTATGGTGCCTCCTGTGAGGTATAGAATACTTTTAACCCAAATTGTTTTGACGGTTTATGCCAAAGAGGACACAATTGTGATCGGATTGTGGGCCATTGCATCGATACTTGTGGATTTGCTGGCACACACGGTTTACGTCACAATTATCACATTGCTTCAGCACAATGACGGAAATAAATCTGAGGAAGTTTCACGCATCAGCAATTTCTCGCCTTATGGATCAGGTCCGAAAGGCAGGAACAGGTGAATTGGACTCCGCGAAGGCTGAGCAAATGCTGAAGTCCGCTAGTGGTCATTATGACCGCATGTTGCAGAATCACGAAACATTAATTCGCTCGGCCAAAGACGAGGAGCTTGAGGTACATACATCTTGGTGGCATTCCACTGAAGAAATGTACAACGAGTTATGTGCAAGTCTTCTGCGTCTACGTAGAGTGCAAGTTAATCCTGGAGACTCCGTCATCCAGCGTAAGGGAGATTCGCCTATTGAGTTGAAACTCGAGCCATTAAACATTCCAACCTTTGACGGAGCGCTGCACAATTGGTTGACCTTTAAGGACGCCTTTGAAACATTAGTGCACAACAGGGATTTACCGCCAGCATATAAACTCGGTAAATTGCGTCAAGCTGTGCCATCAGCATCGGTTCCTCTGGTGGGTGGTCTGTATTCGGGAGGTTACAAGGAATTGTGGCGAGCATTAAATGAGCGGTATGATAACCCCAAGCAGTTAGCAGAAGTACATGTCGCTCGCTTCCTCAACCTCGCACCAGTGTCGGAGGACTCTGCAAAGACGCTGCTGAATATCGTCGATGTAGTGAGCGAGTCCCTGCGTGCATTGACTGTTATGAAATTGCCAGTGACTGAGTGGGACGCATTGACAGTACCCATTGTATTCTCGAAACTTCCATCTGTAACACAGCATGAGTGGTGCATGCACTGTTCTCCGACTGAGATAAGCAGCTTAACAGATTTATTGAAATTTCTGGAGAAGAGAGCGCACAGTCTTTCCACAGAGCTTGTACGGGTGCGTCCCGGCTCTGAACCAGGGGTAGGACGTCAGCAAGGGCGATCGTCATCAGCACGTGCAGTTAAATGCAATTTAGCGTCCGAGAATTCTAAGTGTCCATACTGCCAGGGTGCTCACAAGATCATACGTTGTCCAAGAATATTAGATTTGCCGCCAGAAAAACGATTTGAGGCCCTAAGAAAGTCTGGTCTGTGCTTTAATTGTTTAGGACAAGGGCATTTATCCAACCAGTGCTCTTCAGGTGGATGCCATAAGTGCGGACGCAAACACAATACAATTTTCTGCCGCGATTCTCCAAACACTGCAGCAGCTGCGGCATCGAAGGCCGCCATGCCTGCCACGTCCAATCCCCCATCGTCGCAGGTTAAGTCATCTACGCCCACATCATCATCTTTATGACTATCCGAATCGGCAATTGGCTGCCATACTCAAGGTGGGCATACCACGCTCCTGGCAACAGCATGCGCGTACATTTCCGGCACTAACTCAGGAAAACGTTTAGCTCGGATCTTGTGCGATCCCGGATCACAAGTAAGCTTTATATCAGAAAGTTTTGCTAACAGTCTAAATCTTCACAGAAGTGCGTACGACGTCTTGGTGGAAGGTATTGGCGCCTTCTCATGTACGCGCACAAAGGGTGTGGTACAAATTACGATTGAATCAACACATTCTGACTTCGCAATGGCGATTGAAGCATTAGTTATCACGTCGATTACCTCGGTCATTCCGGCAGCGCAGATCGATGTGAAACGTTATAAACATTTGGCTGGTCTGCACATGGCAGATCCAAATCTTGGTACACCAGGCGTCATCGACCTATTATTAGGGGCCGATTTTTGGGGTCTCATCTTGGAAGGAGACATCATTCGTGGTGGGCAGAACGAACCTCATGCTCAACTTACGCGGTTGGGTTGGGTCATCTTCGGTCCAACATCCACAGCCAACCACGACATACCTAGCTTGCAGTCATATCGTGCTCAGATTTTGGAAGATAGTCGTTTAGATGCAATTTTGAGTAACTTCTGGAAGCTGGAAGATGAGCCTGCGGGCACTGATACTGTTGATGACGAGAGCGAGCTGATATTTTCGAAGACACACACGCGTACTCCGGAGGGCCGCTACATGGTACGCCTCCCGATACGGGGTGATGCCTCAGAGCTGGGCGATTCATATTATAATGCCGTACGACAGTTTCATCGTTTGGAGCGCCGGCTGACGGTCGATAAAGACATGCGTGATAAATATATAGAGTTCATGAGGGAGTACATCGAATTGGGTCACATGGAACCCGTGGATAACCCAGGTGATCACTCCCGTACATAATACATTCCGCATCATGCGGTGACAGAGAAATTCCGCGTCGTTTTTAACGCATCGGCGCGAACTTCTAATGGCGTCTCGCTTAACGAAATACAATTGGTGGGACCCAGTCTTCAAGACCCTTTGATTAACATTATACTTCGCTTCCGGAGATACCCCGTCGCTCTTACGGCGGATGTGGAAAAGATGTTTCGTCAAGTTCTGGTAGCTCCAAAGGACCGAGATCTACAACGAATTCTTTGGCGAGAAGCACCGGCCGAGGACATAAGAGTATATCGTCTTAAAACTGTGACATATGGAATGGCATGCAGCCCGTACAACGCGGTACGCTCATTAAATCAGTGCGCGATAGACAACTACAATCGGGTGAGTGATCATAATCAGGCCATAACCGCACGTAACACCATACTGTCTTCATTTTACGTGGACGATTTTCTCACAAGCTGTGCTGATACTCAGGAAGCAATTACCTTGGCGAATGCGGTGGATACGATTCTATCATCTGGATGCTTCAAACTACGTAAGTGGAATTCGAACAAGTCAATGGTTCTTCAGCATTTCATGGACTCCCCATTACCTGCGGAGCGAGATATCGACGCCCCTATAGCAACCGTGCTGGGTCTACGTTGGGATCCAGTTACAGACGATTTGCTCTTTAAGGTCGCGGTAAACCAACATAGCGGTCTGCTGACTAAGCGACAGGTGTTAAGCGAAGTAGCCCAACTATTCCACCCAACGGGGTTTTTGGCACCGGTAGTGATTTCCGGAAAAATTTTCATCCAGACGCTTTTGTTGGCGGGTATTTCTTGGGATGAACCCCTCCCCAGCGACCTATATNTTTCGACCCAACGGGGTTTTTGGCACCAGTAGTGGTTTCCGGCAAAATTTTCATCCAGACGCTTTGGTCGGCGGGAATTTCTTGGGATGAACCCCTCCCCAGCGACCTATATGAAGCTTGGATTAAATTTCGCAGTAGTCTTCCTACACTCAATAGCGTACGTGTACCTCGATGGCTGGGTATGAATGCAACCGAGCGTACAACACTCTGTGGATTTTGCGATGCCAGTCAGAAGGCTTACGCTGCGGTGGTGTATACGCATACCCTTAAGGCTGATGGCCTTTCGCGGGTATCTCTCCTCACCGCACGGACTAAAGTTGCACCGTTAAGGGGTGCTACAATACCCAGACTTGAACTGTGTGCAGCACTTTTATTGGCAAAAATTATTCCCGATGCTAGGGTAGCGTTAAACTTAGTAGACTCCACCTTCCACCTCTTGTCGGACTCAACAATTACCCTCTGCTGGATGCGCAAGCAACCCTCGATCCTCAAACCCTATGTTGCTAACCGGGTCCGCCAAATACAGGAACTCACCGCCATCGATCATTGGCACTACGTACGGTCGGCACAGAATCCGGCTGATTGCGCAAGCCGTGGTTTAACCTCATCAGAGATTTTGGTCCATGATTTATGGTGGGAAGGCCCGGCTTGGTTGCGGGAGAAGCAAACATTGTTTGATCCAGAACCGGTATTAAGGGACGATGAGCGCACCACTGTACAAAGTGAGGAGAAGGTTCAAATATCTACCTTTATTATTTCGCTACCGCTCCAGCTTACGACTCGGCTCTTGGATGGCCGAATTATACCCCTAGCACAACGGTTTAGCTCACTGAAGAAACTCGTTCGGACTACAGCTTTAATTCGGCGTTGGTTACCAAAGCAACGGCCGTTCCGGCAAGGTGTAGTGACAACCCGGAGATGGATGCTGCCTTACAAGCGCTAATACGTATCGATCAATCCACAGCTTTCTCAAAGGATATAAGCTGTTTACGTGAGAGAATAACGCTGCCCAACTCTAGTCCATTGGTACCATTCAATCCCTATTTGGATGATTATGATATCGTTAGAGTCGGCGGCCGCATTAAAAATTCGGCATTGTTAGAAACGCAACGTCACCCGATAATATTGCCGAAGGTAAGCGATTTGGTTGGACTTCTTATACAGGAAGTTCACAGTCAAACACTCCACGGCGGTGCTCAGTTAATGCTACAGACTCTCCGTTATAGATATTGGATTTTGCATGCACGGCAAGCAGTCAAAAGCTTAATACATAAATGTGATATTTGTAGAAGGCATCGTGGCATTACCTTCACTCAACAAATGGCTTCACTGCCCCGACAAAGAGTCACAGGTACGCGGCCGTTCATTGCATCTGGCGTTGATTACTGTGGTCCTTTTACGCTTCGGATTTGGACGAAGCGATCCCGTTGCACAGTAAGGACATATTTGGCAATTTTCGTATGTATGGCAACCAAGGCCGTGCATATCGAGGTGGTAGACGATCTCTCATCAATTGCCTTCATAGATGCGTTCACCCGCTTCATTAGTAGGCGTGGTCCCTGTCTTGACCTGTATAGTGACAATGCTACAACGTTTGTTGGTGCTAACCGTTTTTTGAAGGAAGACCTGGCTGCCTGGCAGAATCAGCAAAATCAACAATCCCTCGCGAACCTTGGGACTCGTTGGCATTTTATTACACCCAGTGCCCCTCATCAAGGTGGGCTGTGGGAGGCGGCGGTAAAATCCGCGAAACGGCATCTGGTGCGGCTTATTGGTACCCAGGCGATGTGGTATACGCAGTTGCAAACTCTAGCGGCCCGCATTGAGGCGTGCCTGAATTCGCGCCCACTCATTCCACTGTATGATGACCCTGAGGACAAATATGCTCTAACTCCAGGGGACTTTCTCATTGGAGCCCCGCTCCTGGCAATACCAGAACCGGAGCTGGGGGAAGTTCCAGTAAATCGTTTGAAACATTGGCAGTGGCTTCGACGCATTCATCAACAGTTCTGGCGCAGGTGGAGTGATGAGTATTTGTCAACCCTGCAAACTAGGAGCAAGTGGCGACAACGGGCGGAAAACGTTCAAGTTGGTGACATTGTATTGGTCAAGCATGAGAACCTACCCCCTACCCACTGGCGACTTGGGCGCATCACGGAGGTTCATGTTGGCAGCGATGGCTTGGCGCGTAACGTAACGCTGAATACGGCGCATGAGCCGTGCAGCCGGGCAGTGCAAAACTTTGCCTTTTGCTACACCCTGATGATATCGAAGCTGAAGCTGCGACCGGGCAGGATGTGTAAGATTCCCTATTAATTAGTCTGTAACCATCGGATGCACCCTGTGGTGTATAAACTTGGCATGTTGGTTGGTTGAAATCCATTTATTATTGTCATTCACATACATACATTGTCAAATCCTTTTTCCTATTGTGCTTTCTTCTGGAATTTTCTGCTGTTCGGAATAAACGTGTTCGCAAAGGTGTAAGCTGATCTTTTTACTTGACAGACTGCTTTCTCTGCACGTATGTATAAGCATGCACCATACGCGGCCAAACTTGCATCACAAAAGGCATGTATCTGTACATCGGCANTCGCGCCCACTCATTCCACTGTATGATGACCCTGAGGACAAATATGCTCTAACTCCAGGGGACTTTCTCATTGGAGCCCCGCTCCTGGCAATACCAGAACCGGAGCTGGGGGAAGTTCCAGTAAATCGTTTGAAACATTGGCAGTGGCTTCGACGCATTCATCAACAGTTCTGGCGCAGGTGGAGTGATGAGTATTTGTCAACACTGCAAACTAGGAGCAAGTGGCGACAACGGGCGGAAAACGTTCAAGTTGGTGACATTGTATTGGTCAAGCATGAGAACCTACCCCCTACCCACTGGAGGCTTGGGCGCATCACGGAGGTTCATGTTGGCAGCGATGGCTTGGCGCGTAACGTAACGCTGAATACGGCGCATGAGCCGTGCAGCCGGGCAGTGCAAAACTTTGCCTTTTGCTACACCCTGATGATATCGAAGCTGAAGCTGCGACCGGGCAGGATGTGTAAGATTCCCTATTAATTAGTCTGTAACCATCGGATGCACCCTGTGGTGTATAAACTTGGCATGTTGGTTGGTTGAAATCCATTTATTATTGTCATTCACATACATACATTGTCAAATCCTTTTTCCTATTGTGCTTTCTTCTGGAATTTTCTGCTGTTCGGAATAAACGTGTTCGCAAAGGTGTAAGCTGATCTTTTTACTTGACAGACTGCTTTCTCTGCACGTATGTATAAGCATGCACCATACGCGGCCAAACTTGCATCACAAAAGGCATGTATCTGTACATCGGCATCAGGCATTAGCATGTATGTATCTGTCAAAACTAAATCGCGCGACTAATTCATATTCGCTGCAAATGTTCAGCCACGCTGTTTGAATAGACTGTGAAGGGCTCTCGTCCCAATGCAATTTTTCCTTCCAAAGGTACTGTAAGAAAATTTTTGCCTTGGCCACCACAGGCCCGATTAAACCCAGGGGGTCGTATAGTCTAGCAATTGTTGATAAGATTGTACGCTTAGTTATCTTACCTGGAGTTAAAAAGGGCAAAAACGAAAATATAAAGGTGTCTGAGTTAGGCTCCCAAACCAACCCAAGCGTCTTTGTAACACTAGTGCCATCATTAAACTTCAGGAAGTCTTGCCTGTCATGATCAGCGACATCCACCAAAACCCGATCGTCGTTTGAGCACCATTTCCTCAATTGAAATTTTCCCAAAGAAAGCAGTGCCTTTGTTTCATTTAAAATTACACGAGCTTCTTCCACGGAGTTTGCACCAAAAATCATGTTGTCTACATAAAAACCTTTACAAATAGTTTCAGCTCCAATTGGATATACATGACCCTCATAGATGGCGAGCTGCTGCATGGCTCGAATGGCTAGAAAGGAGGCAGGCTTCGTACCATAAGTGACGGTATCTAGTCTAAAAAAACGAAATGGTTCATTAGGAGTGTCCCTCCATATTATGCACTGTAAATAATTATCTGGATATGACAGAGATTTTGCATATATCTGCGGTAAGAGCAATCTTGAATGTACGAAATTGTAGAAGAGTGTCAAAAAGGGAAGGTTGAATGGTAGGCCCTGCCATCAATATTGAATTTAACGAACGTCCGTTGGTAGTTGGTGCAGGACCATCAAACACCACCCGCAATTTGGTTGTCGTGCTGTCGGCCTTAAATACACAGTGATGTGGCAAAAAATGTACCGGTACCTGATCGGGTATAATATCCACCGATGACATATGCTTTAAATCGAAAAATTCTGTAATGAAGGATGAATATTGTTTTCTAAGTTCAAGATTACGCTGAAACCTGCGCTCTAGAGTTTTAAATCGACTAATGGCTTATTGATATGAATCTCCAAGCTCGTCGGCAGCTACCCTTTTGGGTAGTCGTACCGAATAGGCTCCAGATTCTAGACGTTGATAATTTTTTATAAAATGCTCTTCACATATATCTTCTTCAGTAGTAGTAGTTGGCGCTGAGCTGCTACACTCCTCTATTTCCCAAAAGCGTTTAACCAAATTGTCCAAATCCAAATCTAAGTCACTCTCGCTTGATCCCTCAGTTGCTGCCAAACAAGAAAGCCTTGACACCTTTACTGTGCTTCCACCAGACACCACCCAACCTACCTTAGTCTTTTTTAGAACTGGCAAATTTCTGGCCAAGCGTATTTGGCCCACGCAGAGTAGGTCGAAAAACAAACCGGCACCAATGGGAATGTCGATCCGTTGGGGTTCAAAAAATAGTGGATCCGCTGGGCGAATATTTGAGGGTATGCTCCAGTCAATACCCTTCAATGAACGGCTTGGTTGGACGTCAGTAATAGTGTGCGTAACAACTGCCGACAACTTGGAAGAATAGTCACTGATGCGTGAGTGTAGTTCCAGATCAACGATATGATCTGCGACAAAACCATTTTGACCTATGCCAGAAATGGACAATGATGATTTGATTTTTCTAAGTTGAAGTTGGTTAACTAATCGATTAGTGATAAAGTTAAGCTGCGATGCAGAATCGAGCAATGCTCTACAAGGTATAAGCGATCCAGCGCGATTTTTTATATAAATGACTGCGGTTGCCCAGAGAACGAAATCAATGTCAGTATCAATGGTTTGGGAACCAGAGCTTACAAGTGTTGCTGCAGAGAAAGAAAATGGCGTCGCTGATGCCGAAAGCGAAGCGGACGGGTCATCCGTGATAAACAATGAAGTTGGCGCGTCTGTCACTATAGCTGAAGTAGAAATTGATGATTGAGCAGCTAACCCAGATGGAAGCGTGCCTTGATGTAGCAAAGTATTTGCAGCAGCCGGACTTGCAGTTCTTTAGAGAATGACCTCCTCTTAGGCAATTCAGACAAAGTTGATGTCTCTCGCCTCTTTATATCGCATAGAAGGCGAAAGGCTAGTAAAGGTTTCGCATTGAACGATTGCATGCTGACTGGAGTTGCACAATACGCAACCGTTTGACGACGTGGCTAGCGAAACTTTGCAGTTGTTGTGTAAGTATGACTTATTTCCTACCTGTTTGGCTGATAACCTTGGTTTAAACGCGTTTTCGAAATTTTCCAGACGTTGGCAACGATTTTCTAAAAATTTCGACATCAAATTCTAAGTTGGGATTTCATTTACAGGCGATTCTTCCTCCCATTCAGAGTTGTCAGATGTGGGGATTTCGCCCCATTTTGGGGATTTCTGAAACCATTTGGGGATAGATTTTTTCGTTTGGGGATGTGGGGATTTGATGGGGATATTTGTTTGGTTTAAAATATTAATATTGAAATTAAAATACATATATTTTACTGCCTGCCCTTAAAAATTTCTAAAAATTTCTCTTCAAAAGATTTTCTTTGTCAAAGTATTATTCGTGGAAAATGCCTTTTTTAATAGCTTTGGCTGAACACACAACGTTCTCTCACTTCATTACACCAAATTGTAAAAGGATCGCTGTGATTGGCATTTACCGAATGAACTGCATATATTTCTGATTTCCTTAGTGTAAAAAGAATTTTACAAAGTGGCAAGCGCACAAAAAAAAAATTACGAACTTACAGACAGCAATGGGAATAGAAACCTTGGGCCGAAGGTATGTTGTTTAATAGTCTCCAAAAACCATTAAAAATAAGAAACCGCTATACGTAAGTAACCAAATGATCTCATATATATGTACACATATACAACTGTGAAAATTTGTAATATAAAAGTATTCAAAACTGTAATTAAAGCGAAGTAACAGAAATCGGCCGCTGTGGTGTAGTGGTAAGCAGTGCGCGCTTCCACTCCACAATGCCTGGGTTCAAACCCTGGTCAAAGCAACATCGCAAAAATATAGAAAAAAGGTTTTTTCTTAACAGCGGTCGTCCATCGGCAGGCAATGGCAAACCTCCGAGTGTATTTCTGCCATGAAAAACAGCTTCTCATAAAAATACAATCGCCGTTCGGAGTCGGCGTAAAACTGTAGGTCCCTCCGCTTTGTGTGAC
>NW_016160423.1:16399-27388 GCF_001687245.7 Rhagoletis zephyria
TTTTAAAAAATATCCATACGTGGTCCAAAGGGTCTGGCGCTAAACTTTCCTTACAAAAATGTAAACATTTCCATGCCTGCAGAAAGTTAAATTGTAGCAGAGCAATAATTAAAGTTAACAATACAGCAATTGAAAATACAGACAGCCTAAAGATACTAGGGTTGTACTTTGATAAAAGAAATACATTTAATCAGCATTGTATTTACATTAAGCAAGATCTCGCCTCCAGACTCAATGTATTAAAATATCTTTCTTCCAATAAATCTCATATCCACACTAACACACTCCTAAATTTTACAAAGTTTACCATCCTCTCAAAAATTGACTACTATGGATTGCAAATTTATGGCAAGGCATCCAAATCATCACTTACCAAAATCATGGGCGTATATCATGCTGCGATTCGTATAAGCCTGAGAGCTTTTCGATCAACCCCTATCAAAAATCTTCTAGCCGAAGGTGGTTTTTTTTTTCATTAGAAGAACTTGTTTTCTACGTTAGGACTCGTTCTGTTAACATGCTATGTTGCAAACGAAACTCAATTCTGAATAAAGAAATAAAGCTTTTGAAAACCAGGAAAGGTACTCTAACCATAAAATCTGGCCTTGCGGAGATGATCGACATTCTGACAAAAACCCAAAAATGGGCATTCCAAAATAACAATAGACATTTCGCTCCGCCTTGGATGCTTTCTCCTGAATCATTTCTAAACACACTTGAAGCATATCCCAAAGACTCAACCAGCCCACATATCTACAAAAAAGTTTTTCAAGAATCAGCTGCCCCACTAAAAGCTAATAATTGGAAATTTTTGTATGCGGATGGCTCTAAAAACAGTAATAGTACGTCTTTTGCAGTGGTGTTTGAAAATTGTGAGGTAATATCAAATGGTATTTTACTAGAGCAAGCAACATCTTTCGAGGCTGAAGTTCAAGCTGTCCTAAATGCACTACAATATGCCACCAAAAAAAGTTGTAAATTTGTCATTTGTACAGACTGCAAAGCTATAGTCCATGGAGTTCAAAACCTTAATAATGACACAGAAGAAATCACAACCATTAGGACCTACCTAATTAATTTCCAAAAAAAAGTCAAACTCATGTGGATCCCAGGACATGTCGACATAATAGGAAACGAGTTAGCAGATACAGCAGCCAAAACTGCTTCTACATCTCCTCTTCAGCTATTTATACCATTCGTGAAAAAACAAATAAGAAATATGGCATTGCAAGACTTCCTCAAAAGAATCCGAGACAAATGGAGCAATGAAACTCATTTATATAAAACCATAAACCCAAACAAACACTCAATAGTACTACCAACTAATACCACCACAGCAATGAATAAATGTTTCGTTAGGCTACGCCTGGGGCACACTTGTCTTACACACCTTCACTTGATGAAGAAGGAGTCACAGCCAACCTGCCTTTTTTGCAATTCATCTTTACTAACAATTTCTCATATCCTTACAGAATGTTCGCCCTTAAACCCCTACCGAGCAACCTTTTTTCCACAAGATCCCTACTCTAAGTTATCTGTCCCAAATGAAAATAATATCAACAATATATTCAACTTCTTAAAATATTTAAATATTCATAAATTAATTTAATATTTTTGTTCTAAATACCAAATGTAACCGATAGCCCTAGTAGCTAGTGTTCACATTTATTGGACGGCGCCATGGGGCAATGTTTTGTTTGTTAATACGCAATATCCGTGATTCCAAAATCACGTCGGGGTCACCAAATGGTTTCGTGGACGGTAAGCTTTTTTACCGACCAGTGGCAATTACAATAAAAACACAACGAACTGATAGAAAGCTAGTACAAAATAAGCCAGTTTCATTATATTGCTTCACCTTAAAACTAGTTTTCAACTTATTGCAATCATTATACATACATATTTACGCATGTGTGTACATCATAAAATAACACTTGGGCCTGTGCAGTAAAATCACCCGATTTAACGGTAGCGTAAACAATAGATGTAGATATGTATACACATATGTACATGTGCAGTGTATCCACGGTGGAGAGAATACAGAGGTGGCGCCGATGACGATACCGCTACTCGGCTCTCAGTGATTTTGACAGAATCAGCTGTTTTGGTGACGTCATAGTAGAGAAGACAGCAGTAGTGATGTGCTCAGTCAATACTTTCAAGTATTGATCGATATTCGGTAACGATTTAAAATGTATCCAATACTCTCGATACTCGGTACCAAAACATCTAGATTTCAAATAAAAGCGCACACAGGCCAAAGATATGGAAAAAAACGGCTCAGGGGAGACTCGCCAATAGAGCTTTTAATACTGATTCAAATGAAAGATGTATATATGTCGGTTCCAGGCCATAACGCAGAGAAACTCTCACTTGTTTGAAGCATTTTTGTTCCAGCTGAATCGGACGATATCATTTTTGGAGGCCTAGGGGCAGATTCTATAACCAGTTAGCGACAATTTTCGAATCGGTATCGGGTTTGTTGACGTACGATATGAAATATTGTTACACCAACAAGTACGATATCGATCCGAAACTTGTCGCTAACTGGCGAGGGTTTAATGTAAATAATCGGTATCGGATACCGAAAAGGAAGTATAGGGTACCGAAATCTTTTTTAAGTATTTGGTATTACCGAGTATTGGGGACAATTCAGCACATCACTAGTCGCCCTCATTCTCGCCGCTCTCAGTTGTCAACTCTACGATGACGTCAAGCTAAAATTACTCTCACGAATTCTGCTGCAATCGGCGCAATCTTGTATTCTATCATTCTTGCAGTGTATCAACGTATGAAATGAGCACAAAAAGGGAGCAAATCTATATTGAGTGTTATTAGACAACGTATGAAATGAGCACAATAGAGAGTAAATAAATATTGAGTGTTATTAGTGATGTTACTTGTTGATCGACTCGTACCAATAATATTGAAGGTAGATCTTACAATTAAACATGTGATATTATTTGTTTTGACAGTATTTAAATTCTTGATGCTTGTGGAAATTGGTTCTGCTTGGTGATTACTTACATTTGATGTGTTAATGTTGTTTTGTTGATTACTAGTAGTATTTTTTGTTACATTAGCGAAAGAGCAGGAAGATTCGTTGAGAGTGGGGGGTATTTGCATTCTATTTATTCTCATGGCTTTGCGCATGCTGCATTTTTTGTCAGTTTTTATTGTAATAATTTGCTTCATTTGGGTGAATTTTGGGCAAAATTTACTGGAGGTAGCATGATTGCCTGAGCAATTTGCGCAAAACGTACGAGAGCATGGTGTTGGCGTGTGAGGTGGCAGTGCACATGAATCGCATACTGGGGTTTTGCTACATCTCTTATAGCGTTTTCTTTTCTCGAAACAAGGCTGCACTTATTCTGCCTTGTGTTAGCGCTGTCACATTTTAATGTTCTTTTCTCAGCCCTTTCACAAGGCGTCGTAATCTTTTCTCAGCAGGGGCGCTCTGATCCGGCGAAAGTGCTGCCTTTTCTGCCTTCAAATAAAAGTGAGGGTGAGAGTTGCATGGTTGATTTTCAATTTAATCTTGTAAAAATGCAATTATTTGCCGTATCAGAAATAAGTATTTTGCTTTAAAATGGTTAAAGACTTACAGGCCAGGGATGTCTTTTAGCTAACATCCGCAGATGCGAATGCGAATGCGGATGTCAAGTTTTTTTATGAAATAATTAAATTAAGTAAGTAAATTAAAGTATTTAGGTAAATAAAAAAATGAAGAGTTAGTAAATTTTAATAATGCTTGTTTTATTTAGTACTTGAATTGGAACATTATATTTAATAAAAAGTAATGAGAATTGCATCGGGGCTGAAAATGTCGGATATATCCTCCTAATTTTAATCTTCACTTGAAGAATCTAGCATAATGGCGAGATCGTTGTTTGAACACCGCTTACAAGCCAAACCAGATGTGTCAGGTTTTTCTAAAGCTTTTTAAAAAAAATTCTTCATTATCATTCCTTTGGCTGTTTCAGAATTTGGGGAACCTGTAACTTCATTTTAGTGTTTGTAATTATTCTGCGACTGGTTTGAAAAATTTTTGCTTATAGCGAGCTAAATATGTAGGTGGATATGGAAAATAAATTATTATTTTACAGGAATGAAAAATTTGAACAAAATTCTGTTTT
Source organism: Rhagoletis zephyria (assembly GCF_001687245.7). NCBI lineage: Eukaryota > Metazoa > Arthropoda > Insecta > Diptera > Tephritidae > Rhagoletis > Rhagoletis zephyria. The sequence goes on from NW_016160423.1 coordinate 20,536, forward strand.
CAAAGTCGTGGCTCCCAGCCGAATCGGATCAGAATATTGTTATATTTTATAAGCATTTTAATTATTGGAATCAAGGATGATGAGGGTCTCAGATAGTTACGTAATTCAGACCTATAGCTTTTTAAATATTTGGGCATCGATTCTCTTTAAAGCCAAACATTGACCATTTCTGCTGGAAATCCCTATTGAAGCAGCTTACTCTTTGACTATAAATATCAGAAGGAAGACGTAGGGGGAGAGTTTTACCGCAGAAGTTTTTAGCCAATGATCCAATATGTATCCCTATAAAAAAATATTGCCCGACAAGTAAACAAAATTACTGTTTTTGAAATTTTTGCTAAAAATAAATTCCCCAAAGAGCCCCATTTGAAATTGTTGAAAAGAATATATCGCAAACCTAGATCTAAAGAGAGCTAACTCAAAATTCAGAGGGAAATTTAACTGCCTGTGGATCGTACACATTCAACGCAATTAATACAAAACAGATATAACAGTAGTTTTTTTAGTTAATGTGTATAATCATGAAGAAAAAAGTATTTTCATTAATTGGATGTAAGCCCTGTAACTGGATTAATGCAAACAAATTGCCAAAAATTTTGTTTGAGTTGATCATACTTTAGATCTAGGTGTGCGATATGTAACATCAAAAGCAAATCACGAAAGTTTGGTTTAAAATTACGGTGCACACTTTTTTCTTTTATGTCTAGTAGCTTTTTAAAGATTGATCCAAAAAAAAATCATAATAAAGAAAGAAACCAATGCAGGTATTTAAAGCACAGAAAAAAATGCTATTAAAAGGACAATGTTCTTTTTGACGTCCGTCAAAGGTCAAGTAGGAGTGGGAACTTGTATGACTGCCCATTGATAGCTCGGTTATATAGCTTAAGAAATAAAATGTTTAGAGACACTTTTATCAAAGTTGATAAATATGACATTAGACGAGTTTTGTTACACAAATACTCCCATGTGCGGCGCCCGGGTAACACGACCACAGGCAAAAAATATTGGCTCCAATTTGTCATTTTGTTTGCCAGATATACGTTTTATCGGTACACTTTCACAACATTCGCATTCGCAAAAGCTCCGCATTGATTATTGCGAATGCGAAAGCGAATGCGAATGTTAAAATTAATGCGGAAGCTCCGGCCACGTGAATAATTCATCTTTATTAAGTTCTATAAATAAATTGTGATGGAATAGTATATTTTCTGTTTCATTCTCATATAAAGAACGCAACATTTTCTCAGGTTTCAGGGCAACGCAAAGCAAGAGTTCCCATATAAAAGGGCATGAGATTTCAAACTTTTCTGGCAACTGACACAAGTCGAATGTGAGCAACACGACTCCACTAGCAACAGTTTGACCATCATTACGTTTAAAAAATTTATATACTGACACAACACCTTGATCTCTTAAATTCTCAACTATCTCTGTTTCTGGTATTTCGTTTAGGCAAGGTACGTAAATGATGCCCTTAGAATGGTTAAGTTTATGGTGCATTTCTATTTTCACATCGCAAACTCCGATTAATTTAGTTGTACCGAGAAATTTTCTTGCTACTGCATCGTTTTTAACGAAGAACAGGAGGCTGCCGTCTCTGAGACTTGAGATTTCTATTTTTTCCGTGGAAATGTTCTTTAAAGCCTTGTGTACGGCAAAGCAAGAGTATTTATTGAAGTGAAACTTCTTAAGCGGCGGTTGGTTGGGTGGGAGTAAATTGGAAAATTCAGCGGAAATTGCACACGGAAATGGTGCAACGGAAATGGTGTAACGGAAATGGTTGGGGCTGAAACAAGTAGTTCATGTGTGTATGCAACGGAAATGATGCAACGGAAATGGTGCAACGGAAATGGTTGGGGCTGAAACAAGTACTTCTTGTGTGTATGCATATGGTATGAATTTAACAAAAACTTGCTAATAAAAGGTCAGAGGATAACACTTAGAAATAACAATACAATAATGAAGGTAAAGGTGAATTGGTACATATATAATGAAAACTATAAAGGCAAAGGTAAAAATAAAAACAAAAACAAAGATGTGTAAAGATATAGGCAAAAATGAAGACCAAGGTAAATTTAAACACTTCACTTATATATACATATATAAGGGCAAAGGTGAAGGGGAATATGTTGATGAAGAAAATGATAAAAATAAAAGTAAAAACAAAGATGAGGATGAGGATATCGATAAAAGTAAAGATGAAGATAGGGGAAGAAAAAATAAAATAAAGGTAATTAAATAGGAAAGGATATAGAGAGAGACACAGAGACTCAATCTGGGAACTATTTTGGGATTTTAGAGATTTTCTAGATTCTCGAGACTTATTGATTAAATAATCGATATTTTTATTGGTTTTGTTATCGATATTTATCGATTTTGTTATCGATATTTATCGATTTTGTTATCGACATTCATCGATATTGTTACCGATATTTACCGATTTTGTTATCGATATTCATCGATTTTGTTATCGACAATTATCGATTTTGTTATCGATTCTTATCGATTTTGTTCTCGATATTTATCAACTTTGTTAGCGATGTTTATCGATTTTGTTATTGATTTTGTTATCGATTTTGGAATCGATATAAATCGATTTTGTTATCGATATTTACCGATTTTGTTATCGATATTTATCGGTTTTGTTATCGATGTTTATCGATTTTGTTATCGATATTTATCGATTTTGTTATCGATATTTATCGATTTTGTTATCAATATTTATCGATTTTGTTATCGATATTTTTATTGATTTTCTAATAGACTTAGCTACCAATGGTATTATCGATGTTGCTATTGAAATAATTATCGAATTTGTCATCGATTTTGTTGTCGATATTTTGATGGACGTTATAATCGATTTTGTTATCGATAGAGTATGAAGATAAAAATGAAGATAATGGAAAAACAGAATAACATGAATGTTATTAAAACGAACAGTGGTAGGGGTAAGGATCTACATTGATAGAAAAAAGGCGAAAAAATATAACCTTAAGCAAAAGCAGATGTGTATATGTATAGATAGATAAGTAACGTAAGTTTCACTTCTACAGTGTGGCCCAGGCGCACTTACTTTTTTTTATGGTTTATTTGAATTTATTGCGCTAGCCACAAGGTATTTCGGGTTATCTTTTTTTATTGAAGGTAGAGCAGGGAATATTTCTTTTGTTATGGATTGTGGTTTTTTTTATTTTTGCTTTTGGACTTGTAGATAACGGGCCGAGCCTGAATTTTTCCTACCACCGAGAGCAGTGATAATACGTTTTTCTTACCAAATAAAAGTCTAATATAGGTAATTCACAAAAGGCGTGGGAAAAAAAACACACACGAATAGAATGCGAAAGAGAATTCACCGATACCACTGTTGAGCACAACCGTACGCTTTAAGTGTCAGTCGATGACTGCATGTTAATATTTTAGAGCAGGCTTTCCCAAAGTGGGTGAGCGTATGCCTGGGGTGCCGCTAGTAGCTAGAGTATACTAGTGGTGCGGGCAAATTCTTTAGACTTTCCATACACAACGAAGTGGTTTGATCAAACTTCAACATGGCGGCCAGAAAATCAAGAAATTTTGATTTTTATTAAAGTTACCTTCAGCAGCTCGTCAAACCCCATACACATATTTCGCTCTTAAGCGTAGTTCCCCAGTACGTTTTGTCAACGTAAAATTAAATCAGAAAATTTTCAGAAAAATAGCCGAAAACGAACCATTTTTAACAACCACTTTCGGTACTTTTGTAGACCTTATCCGAGTTTCATCCACTTTTCTTCCCGTTTTCGGATTAGTTTTCGGTTTTTTGTTGGCTGGGCTGTTCTCGTAACAAGCGCAGCAGCTTCGCTAACGTGTATATATTACTTATTCTTTGGACTTTACAATCACTCTGTGAAGGAGCAAATCAACACGATTTTACAGGCAGTCTTCTCGTGTTAGTGAGGTACCCATTCGCAATGCAAATCGAAGAAGAACTTTTGATGAGCGAAGTACTTGAGACTTACACCACTACCCTCGAAATTTTTAAAGCTATCGACAAATTTGTACAGAACAATGGTTTGAAATGGAGCAAGTGTGCGGATATTTGCAGTGGCTGGAAAAACGAAAGGTGCGATGTCTAGGATGAAACAAGGGGCAGAAAACGTCACGAGAAGCCACTGTATGATCCGTTGGTATTCCCTGGCGAGTAGGAAGATGCCGCCACTAGATTTAAAATCCGTATTGAATGACGCTGCGAAGATAATAGAGGCCTGCGAAATTAAAATACATCTCTGGTTTTTTCTAGCACGTTGAGATTTTTTTTATTGGTGACATGCAAGGCGAATTTGTATAAGGTGGTGTTACTAGATCAGCTGATTTTGTGTATGTGTTTCGCCTCACGGCTTCTAATGTCAAATTGAAAAATTTTGTTTGAATTTCCACACACACACTTACAGATTTTGACAGTTTATGCCGCCAAAGCAAAAATAAAATACATGTAAATTTTTGTTTTTGTTCTCCTGCTATCACCTTATATTAATTCGCCTTGGTGACATGTATATCGAGGTGTCGATGCATCGATGTTTTCTGTAAACTGACATATCAAGTACATCGAATGGCCGAACATCGTTTTGTCTGAAGTTCATAGAGAGGAAGATGCAGTTTTATAGCTCATAAAATGTTAGTATAATAAAGTGCAAGTTTCAATTGCTTTAATTTGTAATATTTTTTCTTTGGCTGACTTGAGCTTTGTTATACTAAAATTTTATGAACTATAAAATTAGTACATACCGAAAAAGGTTTTCAGTGTTTTATTTCCATAGTAGAGGAAAACTTTATGCGTATCGATGCATCGATGTACGCGCTCCGATGCATCGACAAATATCGATGTAAGTTTCGATGCATCGATGCGAGGAATAACATCGATGTATTTTTGCCACTCACATCCCTATGGCGAAGGCAAGATGCCGCAGTTAGCTAACTTGATTTGTTGCAGAAGTCAAACCGCCGCCTTTGGTTTGTTGTAGGGATGTCGAAAAAACATCGATGCATCGAAAACATCGATGGTTTTTTTCGATACATCTAAAATTTTTAACTCGATGTAGGCGTGGTCGATAGTATCGACACATCGATGTAAAAGTGTCGATGTATTTTGAAAAAGGCACGTCTCTATTTAAATACCGTCCATTTAATTTTGTGAAGTTCTCAGGTAAGTGCTCAATTCTTATAATTTTACATTTTTATTGTGAAACAATTAAATAATGGAAGTTATTGATTTAAAAGAAGGATATTTTAACACAATGCCTCCAAAAATTATAGTTTGGCGTTTCTTTGAGAAAGCGAGTGAAGGCAATGCGATCTGCAAACTTTGCAAAAAAATTCTTAAAACGGCGGGTAACACGTCGAATTTAATGTGCCATATTAGAAATGTGCACAAGGATACATATCATGCTATAACTAAAAACCAAAATAGTGAGAAGAAAACTGTTGAAAAAGAAGTTTTAGGCGATTCACAAAAAATGACTGAAACCGCAGCGAAGTCAGTCCGAACTCCAAAATCGCCATCGACAGGTGCATCATCGGGTACACCATTTTATTCGCCGTCTTCACGACCTCAGTCAACGGATGTACATTCGCAGCAGCCATCTATTGTTTCCAGTTTTGATAATGCCAACGCTTTCTCTTCAAGTGGTGAAAAAACTTTACGAGTAAATGAAGCTCTTATGTACATAATTTGCAAAGACTACCAACAATTTTCTATCGTCGAAAACGAGGGATTTCGTCACCTACAGAAGATAGTCGCACCGCGCTATAAAATTCCATGTGAGCTAAATAATTAATTTTAAAAAAATATGCATACTAATCTAACAATTTTTCTGCAGGTAGATCAACATTAACAAAGTGGGTCGATGCCAAATATGATGAGTTGGCTTTCATTTTTCGCGATAAAATAGCTTTTGTTGAAAATGCGACGCTTGATGTGAAGAGTTTTCTAGGAATCACGGCGCATTTTGGTGTTGATGTGCAGTTCCATTCAGTGACACTAGAAGTGTATGAGTTAGATGAGCGGCACACATCTGAATATATTGCCGAAAAGCTTCTAAAAGCGTGTGTAGAGTGGAAAGTGGAAACCGATAAGGTGTCAGCTGTAATAATTGACAACGCGGCAAGCATGGTGAAGGCTATAGATCTTGCATTTGGAAAGAAAAAGCACATACCCTGTTTTGCCCATACCTTGAATCTAGTGGCTGAATCCGCGATTCAATATACGTCAGCAAACATCATAGTTAAAAAAATTAAAGAGAGTCACCTACTTCAAACAGAGCTGCACTGCTAGCGACGAATTACGTAAAGCAACAAGTGATGAAACAAAGCTTATTCAAAGTGTGCCAACACGCTGGAATAGTACATTTTATATGATTCAACGTTTTCTGTCTATTAAGAGCACTATTGGTGAAATTCTCCTACGTTGCAACACGGCTCCTGCTATGCTTAGTGGCTCCGAATTGTCTTCAGCTTCTGGCATTATCCAGCTCCTTCGTCCTTTGGAAGCAGCCACAAAAGAAATATCTGGCGATCAGTACTGCACCGCAAGTAAAATAATTCCTATGGTTTCGTGCTTGGTTCAAAAAATTAACTCGTTTTCCAATAATGACCTTCTAGTCAAAGAAATTCAACAACACCTTTTAAAGGAAATCTCCAAACAAATGGGAGCTCTTGAAATGGTAAATTTGATTTAGCCTCATTCTTTTTCAATTGTAACTCTTCTTGATTTTAATTTTTTGTTTTATAGGTAACTCCCCTTGCAATCGCTACCATCTTGGATCCACGTTTTAAGAAAATTCACTTTTCTGATCCTTTGGCTTGCTCTACTGCCGTAAAC
>NW_016160423.1:27412-28359 GCF_001687245.7 Rhagoletis zephyria
GAATGGGAGCTCTTGAAATGGTAATTTTGATTTAGCCTTATTTTTTTCAACTGTAACTCTTCTTAATATTAATTTGTTTTATAGGTAACTCCCCTTGCAATCGCTACCATCTTGGATCCACGTTTTAAGAAAATTCACTTTTCTGATCCTTTGGCTTGCTCTACTGCCGGAAACCAAATTAAAGTGATGGTGAAAGATCTAGCACAAGGTGAAGATGTTAAAGACTCAGATTCTAGTATCTCTGACAGAAGCGAAAACAGTTTTTCTCTTTGGAGCGACCACCAAAGGCTCGTGCACAACAACTGGAAGTCAAACAAAATGGACGAAAATCTGTCGGATCAACTTTCAGTCTACTTAAGAAGCCCAGTTTGTCGACTGAACGATAACCCGCTCGATATTTGGAAAGATATCAAACTTCAGTTTCCCATATTATACAAAGCGGCTTATAAATATCTTACGATGGTTGGCAGTTCGGTGCCCTCTGAAAGGCTATTTTCTAAGGCGGCTCAAGTTTTAAATCAGCAACGGAATAGACTAAAGGGAAAGCGTTTAAACAAATTGTTGTTCTTGCAATGCTTGAACAAACAATATTGGAAAATTGACTGAAAATATAAAATGTTAAAACTATGTTTAAAAAAAGCTATTGAAAAACTATCTCAGGGGGGAGATTCTGTAACCAGCGATACTGTAAAAAGCGATACCGATCCGAAAATTGTCGCTAACTAGTTACAGAATCTCCCCCCAGGGCAGTAGCTTTTAAAATTTATCTGCCTTTTAAACACAAGTTTTGTTCTGGAAAAATGTGTTTGAAGGGCAAATAAATTTTAAAAACTACTTGAAAAAACGGCACTAAATTAATTTTAAGTGATTAATGAAAAGCTTGTGAGAAATTGATTAATTTTATAATCTCCAACTCCCAACTTCTTTTACCAATAAATTCGGTCTGA
>NW_016160423.1:28900-30629 GCF_001687245.7 Rhagoletis zephyria
ATAGAAAACTTGTTACTTCACATGCATGAGCGCCTGGTATTGGGAAATGAAAATATCGTTTTTTACAAATAAAAACTGATCATAAAGGGTGGCCGCGCGAAATGGGCACATATGTATTTTAATAAATGACATTATATGTATGTGGATAAACCATGGACTGAATGATAAAAGCTGCTATCATTCGATGGTTCTTATGCATGATTATTTCATGTTCTGCAGATTTTCCAATCTTTAAAAGAAAAAAATTATAGATACTAATTGTCTTGGAACATTTTGCATTCAGTTTTTAAACAACGAAAACTATAAATTTGTACAATATGTTCATGTGAAGTAGCAAGCTTTCTATATGTATAAATTTGTTTGTAGAACTTTTAAATACATTTTTTTTTGTAGAAGCCTTTGAACTGTACAAAGTAGAATTTTGGAAATTTAAAAATTTATACAAACAATTTTGTACGTAGAAATAGAAAACTTGTTACTTCACATGCATGAGCGCCTGGTATTGGGAAATGAAAATATCGTTTTTTACAAATAAAAACTGATCATAAAGGGTGGCCGCGCGAAATGGGCACATATGTATTTTAATAAATGACATTATATGTATGTGGATAAACCATGGACTGAATGATAAAAGCTGCTATCATTCGATGGTTCTTATGCATGATTATTTCATGTTCTGCAGATTTTCCAATCTTTAAAAGAAAAAAATTATAGATACTAATTGTCTTGGAACATTTTGCATTCAGTTTTTAAACAACGAAAACTATAAATTTGTACAATATGTTCATGTGAAGTAGCAAGCTTTCTATATGTATAAATTTGTTTGTAGAACTTTTAAATACATTTTTTTTTGTAGAAGCCTTTGAACTGTACAAAGTAGAATTTTGGAAATTTAAAAATTTATACAAACAATTTTGTACGTAGAAATAGAAAACTTGTTACTTCACATGCATGAGCGCCTGGTATTGGGTAATGAGAATATCGTTCTTTACAAGTAAAAACTCCTACCCTGCTGAAGTCTATAAAAAAGAAGTCTGATGAGGAGATGTGGTGATCTCCGAAATAGTGCTATAACTTCTACCGCTTAGACTTTGTTGCTTTTTAATTTTTTCCTAATAAAGAATCGTGGTACAAAGCTCAATAAAAATATTTAAAAAAAATATTTTTTTAAAAATAAGCTTTTATTTAACATGTTTAATCAAATCAATCGCGCGAATAGCAAACCGGCATTTAAATATCTGCATACCTACATACATATAAATACATACATACCTAACCAATTATGCATGTACGCTGAATTCGCCGATAAGCTTTTTAAAAAACGAAGTAAATTAGTACAAATTGTTAGTAATTTTCATTAGAGTTTGAATAACTCCTTTCACTAAATGGCTTTTAGTAACTTTAACGAGACTTTAACTTATTTTATTTTATTCCTTTTAGTGCAGTTTTGACCAAATTTGCTTGCTAAAAATCTTTTGTTACACTACTTTATTTCATTCCTTTGATTGTACATGCTAAATAAAAGCTTGTTTTTAAAAAATATTTTTTTTTACATTATTTTATTTTATAATTTTTAGTCCATTTATAAAAGCGTTGTATATTAAAAAGCGCTATTTTATTTTATGTAAAAAATTTTGCAATAGATATTAAAATAATTCAACTTGCAATGAAAGAGAACAGAAGACTTGGCAAGCAAAATGTTTGCTTACGTTTTGTATTAACATACATA
>NW_016160423.1:30654-37604 GCF_001687245.7 Rhagoletis zephyria
CCTTTCACTAAATGGCTTTTAGTAACTTTAACGAGACTTTAACTTATTTTATTTTATTCCTTTTAGTGCAGTTTTGACCAAATTTGCTTGCTAAAAATCTTTTGTTACACTACTTTATTTCATTCCTTTGATTGTACATGCTAAATAAAAGCTTGTTTTTAAAAAATATTTTTTTTTACATTATTTTATTTTATAATTTTTAGTCCATTTATAAAAGCGTTGTATATTAAAAAGCGCTATTTTATTTTATGTAAAAAATTTTGCAATAGATATTAAAATAATTCAACTTGCAATGAAAGAGAACAGAAGACTTGGCAAGCAAAATGTTTGCTTACGTTTTGTATTAACATACATATGTACATATAGCAGCAGTTAATTTTATTTAAAGAAATGGCGTGTCGTCCATTTCCGCTGTAGCATGGCATATATTTAGGCGCAATATTTAACTCCTTCTGGCGGGGCGCCGGCAGCTTTAACAATTTTATAGTGGTTTTACGTTCTTTGGCAAATTACGCTCTGTTAACCATAAATCTTACTATTTTTTGACCGCCTTTGAATCAAGACCCCTGGACCATACGGAGAATTAATTTAAATTACATTTTAAATTTCCGGGTCATCGTGATTGGAACTATGCTGAAAATTTCAAGTCTCTAACTTGTCGGGAAGTCAGTTTAAAATCGATTGGAAATTTCCGCGATTTGCGCGGGATGACCAAGTTAAATAAAAGCTTATAAAAAGGATATTATACATATATGGATAAACTATGGACTGAGTGATAAAAGCTGCTATCATTTGATGGTTGTTATGCTTCATTATTTCATGTTCTGCAGATTTTCCAATCTTTAAAAGAAAAAAATTATAGATACTACTTTTCTTGGAACATTTTGCACTCGGTTTTTAAACAACCAAAACTATAAATATGTACAATATGTTCATGTGGATCAAGCTGCGTTTCATGCGTGGTGGAGTCCAAGCACAACCATTCATTCGTAGGACATGGCTTAGCCCGCGTAGCCGCTGTGCATTGATACGCGACACTATGTCAATATCGTTTTAAAGTTCATACACCTCATTATTCCATCATCTAAGCTTACATATTTTTCTTAGTGTATAAAATTTGATTGAAACTGAATTAGAGAATGCACACATAGCAAAGTGCTCATTCATCTGGAAGCTAATTCATAATTGAATTCTGTTTACTTCAGCATTCTCAGTTTTTCATTCAGGTTTTTACTACCTTACTGTGTGAAATCAATTTTTTTGAATGATTGAAGATTGAAAAAAATATAAGCCACACTACCAGACCAAAGGAAAATGAATGAAATCCTACTTGTAAATATTTCATGATTAAAATTTTAAATTATTTCGGTGTTTTACAGCTCTGCTCGGTAGATAGTTAAAACATGAAATAATTTTAAATATTTAAAGCTGTGGCAGCACTGAATTCACTAGAATCTACAAATTTAAATGCACTAAAATGCAACCATGATTGGTAAAGTCCACATCCGGCGGAAGAGCCAGCCAGGTTCGAATCCTGGGGAGCAAGATTCTTTTTATTTTTTATTTTTAATTGAATTGTTTCATTTGTTATTGTAATTTTTAAGTTTTATTACTTAAAAAAAATATATTTAATTTAACTTAATTTTATGGTTTTTATACAGGTATGTACGTTCTTTTCTCAGACTTCTGATTGAAAAATAATTTATGTACTTTAACTTCTTCTTCTACCTTATTGGCGCTGTAACTGCCTAAGCGATTTTGACCGAGTTTTAAAGAGCACGCCAGTCGTTTCTCTTCTGTGCAAACTGACGCCAATAGGAAATGCAAAGTGAAGCCAAATCCTTCTCCACTTGCTCTTTTCATCGCAGTGGCGCCTCCCTCTTCCCGTGCTACCACCAGCGGGTTCCGAGTTTAATACTTTCAGAGCTGGAGCATGTTGTCCATTTCCTGCACTATGTCCATGTCGTTGTAAAGCACATACGGCCCATCGTCTGCGGAACTCGCCGTCGCCAACGCGTAAAGGCCCGTAAATCTTCAGCAAAATCTTTCTCGCGAATACTTCAAGAGCCGCTTCATAGGGTGTTTTCATTGCCCTTGCCTCCGCGCCATACAGGCATGATGAGTGACTTATAGAGTGTGATTTTTGTACGACGGGGGAGGAATTTACTTCTAAATTGCCTACACAGTCCAAAGTAACACTTGTTGGCAAGAGTGATTCTCCGTTGGATTTCCCGGTTGAAGTTGTTATTAGTTTTGATGCTGGTTCCCAAATAAAAGATGTCGTCTACTTTTTCAAACTTTGTAACTGTCAATTAGGGCTGGGAAATTCATCCGGATTTTTCAACTATCCGGACAAACCGAATATTCGAATATCTGGGTACCTAAATGAAAAATCCGTTTACTCTGGACCTGAGATAATATTCGGCTATCCGAATATCCGGATTTTTCGTTATCACGATATTTTCATTTCCCAATACCTGGCGCTCATAAATGTGTAGTAACAAGTTTTCTATTTCTACGCACAAAATTGTAGGTATACATTTTTAAATTTCCAAAATTCTACTTTGGAATTTCAAAGGCTTCTACATACGAATTAAAAAGTTCAACAAACAAATTCATGCGTATAGAAAACTTGCTACTTCATATGCATGAGCGCCTGGTATTGGGAAATCAAAGTATCGTTTCGTAAAAATAAAAAAAAAAATATAAAATTGACCGCGAGAGTTTTTCCATGGCTTTAAAGTATCATGGACGGAATAATGAAAGCTGTTACGACACTTTTGGTCGTGGTGCATGCTTTACCAAATTGTAGCATTTCTAAAAAAGTGATGACAAGAAAAGTGCCATTTGTTTATATTGTGACAAAACGATACAAAACAAAGGGTCAACTTCAAGTCCGTCAAGAGCTAATTCACTCTATCCTGTGCATAATTGAATTCACGAATATTATGAACCAGTTTGTTGATTTTTTTTTTTGGATATACGAAAATACGAATATTAGCTAGATCTTCGTAAATTCGGATATCCGAATAATTAGACACGCGCTAATTAACCGGATATCCATACTCTCCGGATTTTATTCGTGTCAACGGATAGTCCGCATGGATATCCGGATATTCGAATATGCGGATAGTCCCCTACTGTCAACAGTGGTATGGATGCCAAGACACTTAAGGCCCGTCCGCATAGAACTTTGGCGTTGCGTTGGCGTTGGCGTCGTTTCAACACCTGACTATAAATACATGAATTCAAATGCAGCCGTCCACATAGCCAAAATTCGACAACGCTCACGCCAACACAAAGCAAAAAGATGGCCAACTCTCAACTTTTCGCGTGCGTCGCTCGTCAGCTGTTGCAAACAAATAAAATTATGTGAAATATTTTTCCTTTTTATTCAAGTGCGGGCAAGAAATATCGTTTTTAATGCAATTATTGATATGAAATATTAATTTATCTGTCGTTAGTATGTTAATTTAGTGGCCCAAGCATTCGCTGTCAAGCGTTCATTGTAGCAAGCATATTTTTAACGTGCGTTCTGTCAAGCTAACGCCAACACCCAAGCCAATGCGAGAGTTCTATGTGGACCGCCCTTTATGCCCTGTATGTTTGTGTGATGATAGGAGATACTTCGCTTTGTCCTCATTAACTCTGTTAATTTTTCTAATTCCGAGAATTCTGAACAGACGTAGCCCTTGTTGTTACCGATTAATGTCGATGTCGTCAGCATACGCTCTTGTAATTTTATGTCAAAATACAAAAATAGCACGCTATTTCCAAAACTATAATATTCTTTTGCCCTCGGGCCCGGAGATCTCAAGGGGGCCCCATGCTCAGACCCCAGAGTATATTTCATAAGATGTTGATAAACCGCAAATCACAAAAGAAGTGAAATATTGGGGGTCTTCATCTAAAGTGATAAAGGGATAAATTGCTTAAATTTATCAGTTTATCCGCCTTCTTTCATGAATGCTCCTTGGTAAATAATTGCATAAAACTGTTTATTATTTAACTTATATAGCTAATTACGTTTCATTCTTACCTCGTCCGTTGTGTTCATCTGCTTTTATGTGTTCGTAGCAAAAGCGACTACCTGGCAACCTGTAAGGATTGAATTTTGCTGAAATTTATACATTTATCCACCAAAGTCGTTTGATTAGGGTTGCCAGTTTTTTTGTGCGCGAAATAAGTACATCAGACTTTTTCATACTAAAAAAATCAGTACTTTTCATTACATTTTTATTCAAAGCAAAATTATGAATGTAAGTAACAGAAAATAATTTAAAACGCCTGAGTTCTTGTTTTTAACAATCATGCCTATTACGGTATCCGACGGATGCCATCCGCACGGATCTAATCAGATTCGCACTATCGGAATAAGCGAGTGAGAAGGATTAGATTCGTGCGAATGGTATCTGTCGGACCGGAATAGGTCTGTTTCCGAGGGATCCCATTCTCATGAATCTAATCCTTCTCCTTCGCTTGTTATGACAGTGCGAATCGGATTAGATCCGTGCGGATGGCATCCGTCGGATACCGTAATAGGCATGAATATTTTGGTATATAAATAAAATATAGTTCATAAAAAATAAAAGCGTTTTTCATTTTAACATGAGTGTACACTTCATTATACACAGGAGCCAATAAATTATTTTATATTTGTGACTTTTTGAATAGCAATAACACTGTACGGCAAAATCAACTTTTTTTCTGAGTATTGGACCCAAGGCATATTAAACAAGGTAGAAGTGATTTTGACATATCTCTCTTTTGAACACCGACTATAATGTCAAATGATGAATAACTTTTAACCCTTTTCAAGTTGGCATTTTCTAATTTTCATTAAAAATTCAACTGTGCTTTGAGATAGTTTTGAATAGTGAGATTTTTTTTTTGTTTTTTCGACATGCATTTATAGATACATACATATACAAAAATGAAAAGGAGCAGGAACTACGAGCGTTGCAGTGTGTGGAAAGTGGTGCGATACTTTAAGGCGCCTAGTTGCGAAGTTAGAAGACTTGGTTGCCTGAAGCCACGGAATTTCAGAACTGAGTAAGAGAATTTTCTTACAATATTATGCACACATAACCGCGTCAGAACCTAGATTTACACTGATATACATACGTATGTAGAAGAAAACATAAAATCGTTTTTTATAAGTGGGGATATTTTTTAGAAATAAATATTTAACTAAACGCGCAAAAACATTGGGCGAATAGAAACAAAAAAAATTTAAAACCAGGGTGTCCAGATTGTTTAAAAAAAGCGCAATTTCTGAAAAAAAAATCGCAAAAAATCGCCTATTTTTTTAATGAAATTCATGAAATCAATTTAACAAATCTTTTATTTTAAAAATGAAGTCTTGTTGTAATATAGTTTTTAAAACCAAAAACGAATATAATACCTTCATAAAGTAATAATAAATAACACAAATCACTTATGTAATAGAGATGTACAGACAATTTTCTTTAAAAATACGCATATTTTTAAAAACATTTGTTTCAACACATTTTGCAATAGGACTGCGAAATTATTGTATTTATTATAACTCACATTAATTGATTAATCGCACAATCTGCTTTTAAGCGCTCGGCGCTAAAATAAAATAGAAACCTATAATGAGGCGAGATCAGCTATTTCCACAATTTCTTCAAAATCACCTATAGTGTCTGAATCATTTACATTTCTGTTGTTGTCATATATTGAGCTATTCAATCTTGATAGCATACTATTTGAAAGTTTTGCAGCAGAAACTATTAGTCTTCATATATATTCACACTTTATTCGAATTATTGAATTAAGGCTTTCCAACCTCATCCTATTTCGAATCTTAGTTTTTGTTGAATTCATTACGGAAAAAACGCGCTCAACAAAAGCATGTGAGTGCGACAAGGATAATAATATAAAGGCTACTTTACTTATATTTCCAGAAATTTGATTGCCTGTTGCGGTTTCCACTCCGTAAGCAATTATTCAAAATTCTTCAGAGTCGGATGGAATGGTTCTGAAAAAAGTTATTCCATGGGAAAGTTAAAAGATTAAAATATTCAGTTTATGCTGCTTTTCTTTCCTTCAAAGTCAAATTGTGAATTGGCAGGTCCCTGAAACTCGCCCTCTTGTGATTCACACACGTTTCTGGTGACAAAATCAAAGCTTTTTTAAAAGTATGTATTTAATTGATTAGGTAATCGTTTCAAAATCGTTTCTTGGATAAGGGTGATTAAACATTTTTGACAGTCTTTTAATATGCTTCTTAAGTCAAGTCTTCTGTAAAATCATCGTGGAAAACTAAGTTTTGTATATTTTTATAATTGGAAAAAATTTATTTGAAGCGAAAAAATCGCCAAAAATCGCCAATGGCGATTTCCAAATTGGCGCGAAATCGCCAAATCTGGACACTCTGTTTAAAACAGTTTCATAAAACATTTATTTCATTTAATGACGTGGTTTTCCTTATGAGGTATTCTTTTCTGTTCATATGTATATGTGCATATAAGATGCGAATGCAGCTAAAATTCTTTGAAGGTAATATTGCAGTAATCCTTAAAATTAGTATACGTACATACATATGTATGTATTTATGCTGATGCATTTCCATGGTGAAATTATAAGCAGGTGAAGTAATAAAAAAGCTTTCTCGCTTTATTTTCCTGACATTCGGCTATCTTATACAAATGTTTAAAGGCAAATTTTCAAATAAGATAGGGTCAAATCTTTGATCTCGCTCTTATTACTACACCTAGTATAATTTCACGATTTACGATTTGAGGGCATGCACCTACGATTTGAGGGCATGCACCGGGTGCCTCTGCCCGGCAGGTTGATGTCCTCGTAAGGACAAAAGCTGACATCACCGCCATCCAAGAAATGCGTTGGACGGGGCAAGGCAAACAATGTCTGGGGCCTTGCGACGTCTACTACAGCTGCCATGTAAAGGAGCGCAAATTCGG